>NC_065451.1:41988491-42295806 GCF_917563875.1 Diabrotica virgifera virgifera | reverse complement strand
GACCCCACATCATAGGCCCTGCACATCATTGACCTCAAGCGTTATTATCCTTATAATACCCAGCTGTAATAAATAACCTTCATGGATAGATAAAATACGCCGTGTTAGGTATGGCTGAACTCGTAAAGTGAGGATTCCAATAATAATACAATACAGGGTGATTGATTAGTAGGGTAAAGCTCAATAGTTCCGCTATAGTAATAGGTAGCAATAAAAGTTAATAACAAAAATTTTAGCCACCTTTGAGCTTCACATTACAAAATTAGTTAGAATGTTACAGGGTGTTCGATAACACAGTGGCAGACCTAACTTTTTTTTTTAAATGGAACACCCCATATTTTATTTTATATTCGAAATCGTGTTACCTTCTCCATCACAAAAATATAAAAGTTTGTAATGTTATACAGGGTATTTACAAAGTTATAACCAATTTTGTATGAAAATCGGAACAAGTTCAACTCCCTGTATAAATAAAAATAAGCACAACAGCAATGGCTTATTAATACCGTATTTTTTTATTTATTGTCAAAATTTTTAAGAATTATTGATATTGCTAATTTTCTTTATATCAAATACAGGGTGGGTCAAAACGCAAGTACATTATTCTCTCAGTAATATTAAATGGAACACCCTGTATTTTATATCATTATCGAAAAGTAACATTAACGTACTTTAATTTTTATATAACATTCCCTATGTCCAAATTTATTAGTTTTCGAGATATTTTCATTTTTGAGTGCAAATTATTTTAGGTGTTAAAATTTATCTAAATTTTAAGTAAGCCATGACTGAATTGACAATTGAAGATTACCGATTATCAATCTGGTAATAAATATTACGCTGTAGCAAATACAGTCATAAAAATAATTTATTAGTAATACATTTTACAAACAAAAACACAACCACTACATGCAACATTTTTGAAACAATAAAAATTATCCTTTTATGTAAATGCAACAAATAAACAAAAAAAATTAGTAATAAATTTTACAAAAAACACACAAACAAAAAATACAATATTTTGTGAAGACAATTAAACACTACTTTTTTATGTAAATGTAACAATGTAACAAATAAAGAACGAAACATAATTTATCAATAATACATTTTGCAAAAAAACATGTTTGAAAAAATTAGAAGCTACTTTAAATAAAATATTTTGAATATTTAATTACATAAAGTGTTCAAAATTATTATCTCCTAACACATTTATGTACGCCTAAAAACGATCTTTTAATGAGCTACTTACTCTACGAAGCATTTGTAAATTAACACATCGAAATACACTTTGTATTCTATTTTTCATCTCATCCCTTGTTGTTGGAGGTATTTTATAAACTTCATTATTAACGTAACCCCAAAAAAATCAGCCCAGTTTATTAAATTCTGGTGATTTGGGGGGCCACGCTACTGGTCCATTGAAAAATGAAAATATCTCTAAAACTAATAAATTTAGACATAGGGAATGTTATCTAAAAATTAAAGTACGGTAATGGTACTTTTCAATAGTGATATAAAATACAGGGTTTTCCATTTAAAATTTCTGGGAAAATAATGTACTTGCGTTTTGACTCACCCTGTATTTGATATAAAGAAAATTAGCAATATCGACCATTCTTAAAAATTTTAACAATACGCTAAAAAATATGGCATTAATAAACCATTGTTGTTTTGCTTATTTTTATTTATACAGGGAGTTGAACTTGTTACGATTTTCATATAAAATTGGTTATAACTTTGTAAATACCCTGTATAACATAACAAACCTTTATATTTTTGTGATAGAGAAGTTAACAGGATTACTAATTTATAATAAAATATAGGGTGTTCCATTAAAAAAAAACAAAAGTTTGGTCTGCCACTGTGTTATAGAACACCCTGTAACATTCTAACTAATTTTGTAATGTGAAGCTCAAAGGTGGCTAAAATTTTTGTTATTAACTTTTATTGCTATCTATTACTATAGCGGAGCTATTGAGCTTTACCCTACTAATCAATCACCCTGTATACAGAGAGTAACATTTAAAAAACCAAAGTGACTAATGATATCAGAACAATGGTATATCTGGCAACATTTAAAGCACCAAATATGGCATAATATTCGATCTTGATTTCTTTTACAATTCTAACGATGAATTTAAGAGACAATAGGCCTTTCTAGATTTTGGTCCACTCTGTAAAAATATTGAAATACAGGGTGTCCCGGAAAATAGTGCGTTTCTTAAAGGTGTAGGTAGAATGCACCATTTAAAAGAAAACTTTCTTATAAATTTTTTTTCTAAAGTCATCTGTTGCCCCAAAAAATTAAAATAATGTATTTTACTAAAATTTACATTTGGCAACACGGCAGTTTTATTTATTTTGACACAGCTTAGATAAAAATATACAAATTGTAAACACAAACAGTCATATCATAATCACCTGTAACCCCAGAATAGGTACATCCTATTGTTGTGATATTGTCATGATTTCGATAGCGAGTATCATGATATTATGTTAATTACGTTTAGTGCAAGATTTACAGCAAGGCTATTTACCTCCAAGTAAAATAAGATCTTCAGGGAACCCGAATTTCTGTGTAAAGTGTTATGTGCAGATAAAGTTTATTTTTACGAATGGTGTGTTTAACTTTCGTGGTTGACAAAAGTATGAATTTGTGGGCTGGGAATATTTTTTATAATCATCTAATTGAACCATTCGAACTTCCCAGAAGATTGAATGGAGAAATGCAGGTACTCAAATGTTTGCAACATGTTCTATCGATGCTTCTTGAAGACGTAGCTTTATTGTAATAAAAAATTTTTATGTAAGTTAAAACACTATACAAACCTTATTTATTAGATATTTAATAAACACAAATATTATGCTGTTTTTCTATTACTGTTATCAGTATTTTATCAATGTATATTATGCCTATGATCGATGATTCATGATAGTTGAGTTACAGTAAAATTATTTTAGCACAGAAGGAACGCAGCGCTGCCGGCTGTATTTGCTTTTCTGTGGACATTAATCAAATGCATTAAAATTAATAAATTATTTTTTTGAAAACGGTTGACTTAACAAAAAAAATTTATTAGACTTTTTTGCTCTAAATGGTGCACTTAGCCCATACCTTGAAGGAACGCACTATTTTCCGGGACACCCTGTATAGGAGTAAATAATCAATACCAATATATATCTTAAACGAAAACTTTATTGTTCCATTTTCCTTCAGACTTTCTTTAATGTTAAATAAATAATACAAAAAATCTCTTTGGAAAGTTTCATCTGCCCAATATAAACATTGAGATATAGGAGTAAAAATCACTATTAAGATTCATATCATTCCGTTTTGTCTTTTATTGTTTTATTTTCTTCTGCAATCGCCATTAATGTTCTTGCTGTAGCTTTTCCAGTCTGCATAACCAAGGAATAGAAAACACCATTTTGATTTTGTAGAAGTGTATGAGGATGATCAAATTCTACCACTCTTCCAGCATCCATGACTAGAACCTTGTCTGAGTCCATTATTGTGTTTATTCTATGAGCTATGGTTAATACTGTGCATTTATCAAAGTTTTTCCTTATTGCCTTTTGAATTAAACTGTCAGTATATGGATCAACGTTGGCTGTGGCTTCATCTAAGACTAGTATTTTGTTGCTCCTGATAACTGCTCTCGCTAAGCAGACCAGCTGCCTTTGACCTACACTGAAGTTAGAGCCTCCTTCTGCCATTTTGCTGTCCAGACCGGCTGGCAAGTCATCTACTGCACTCTTGAGTTCTACTTGTTCCAAAGCATTCCATAATATCTAAAAAAAAAGAAATGAATAAAATACAGTAAACTCTCTCTTAACGGACACCTCTCTTCGCCGGACACCTCCTCTATATGGACGATTTTTAAAACAAAAATTATTCGGCCATATATGAACCTGTACCCTTTAACTCCCTTCGACGGACACTCTTAACAACGGACGCGGACAGTAAATGATGTGTAAATGCGGACAGTAAATGAAAAAAATTAAAACGTTTTTTCAAATATTTTACAATATAAATCTTCAGTATATAATACATTTATTTTTTTAAATGAATACAGATGTTCAAGAAATGATATTTGGTACTGTTCACGTTATCAACACGACATAAGTAATAAAAATTTAATGATTTTGTTGGTCGGTGAACGAAATGCGATACCAGGAAATTGTTAATTGTGTTTTAACTGAAACAAGGATTTAAGAATTTTAACCGGAATGTCTGATTAAGCTTATGCAATAGATGTCGTATTTTTATGAGTGTTCCCTTAAAAAAAATATTTTTGGATTAAATTTCATAATAAATTTTGTGTCTGTAAGATTTTTTTAAAGTTTAAAAGAAAAAGTCAATGTGGTTCGTTATGAAGAGAAGCATAAGTTAAATGTTAGACAGTTAGCTGAAAAATTTGGAATTGGAAAACCTTAAGCCAGTGATATTTTGAAACATAAAAGTGATTTAATCAATCAGTTTTATGAGAACGGTCACCTGGAAACGAAAAGAAAATTTTTGAAAACCGATTGTACTGCATTAGACCTATAAATAATTGTTTTCGATTGGTTTTGTGGACTGCGGTCTAAAAATATTCCAGTTTCTGGTAAAATTATTCAAGAAAAGGCATTAGAAGTTGCAAGGGAAATAAGCGTTGAGTTTTGTCTTAACACAACGAAGAACCATCATGTAACGATCACGTTACTATAAAATAATACGTTCCATGCATTCTGTGTCTGTATATCGTGCGTTCCATGGGTTATTTTGTTCACTGCGCAGGACGGTGATCGTTACATGGACGATTTTCGTTGTGTTGGAGCAAACCTATTATTAAAAAACTCTAACAAGAAGTAAAACCACTTCTATGTAAATTGGTATATTTATTAAAATTTAAAATCCCAATGGATTGAATAAAATAAGTCCAATTCAGAACGTTTTCAGACCTATCGGTCCATCATCAGTGAATGTGCATACTTGCTAAATAGCCCCAGAACCAAACAGTGGTTGAATTTAAAATTCGATTTACATTATTTAAAAATAATATTCAACAGGCTAAACGCCGATGTTACAGGATATTGCCTATGGGAACATGGTGAAACCCTACCAAAACCTCAATCAACCATCTTAGGCCAACTTTGACTATAAAGTCACTTTATAGTCAAAGTTGGCCTAAGATGGTTGATTGAGGTTTTGGTAGGGTTTCACCATGTTCCCATAGGCAATATCCTGTAACATCGGCGTTTAGCCTGTTGAATATTATTTTTAAATAATGTAAATCGAATTTTAAATTCAACCACTGTTTGGTTCTGGGGCTATTTAGCAAGTATGCACATTCACTGATGATGGACCGATAGGTCTGAAAACGTTCTGAATTGGACTTATTTTATTCAATCCATTGGGATTTTAAATTTTAATAAATATACCAATTTACATAGAAGTGGTTTTACTTCTTGTTAGAGTTTTTTAACTATATGGTATACAGCCAACCTAGGGAACTTCCCTTCTAGTTTAAACCTATTATTAACGCAGATGAGACTGAATTATTTTTTAGAGATTAGAGCATTACCCAAGAAAACTTATACCCTGAAAGGAGAAAGGGGCATTGGAGGCAAGGCTTCTAATGATAGGATCACAACTCTCTTTTGTACCAATATAATATTTTGATAGAACAATGCAGAAAGAAAATTCTTCATAAACAATGCTGCGTGGTCATCCACAACTTGTGTTATGTAATATTAAACCTAGTATCTCTTTTTATATATACATACATACATGCACTTATTTTTAAAACTTCTAAGTTAACATATTTTTTTTTCTTCAACGGACACCTCCTTTAAACGGACACTTTATGAGGATCGACTACTGTCCATTCAAAGGAGAGTTCACTGTATTGTGTTATTAAAGATAAAATAAATCAGTAAAAAACTAGGTTTAGCGGTAGCAGGGAAATTCCTCTTAGATAATCCTATCGGAGGAAGGTGATTTTATCCAGAGTCATGGATGAATTCCAAAACAACATCCATGGGGGAAGAGAAGGTATGCACAATGGTGTCAATGTTCAGAGTAGTAGGTAGTGAAGGCATCTTATCCAGAAAAAGGAAACTCCAAGATAAAATCTCCAGCCCTTCAGCCTGAAGGGCCAGAGGCCAGAGATTTTTCCTTTTTATGCTTTCGGTGAGAATGGATCCCAGAAAAAGGTGTGGAAGATGATAAGGAGACAAAAAACAGAAATTAATGAATTTGTACGGATAGATAACATTACGGAGACACAATGGACAGAGCATTTCACGATATTATATGGAGACGGAGAAGAAGAGAACGGAGAAATAAACATTAATGAAACCCACGATAGAGTACTAATATCAGAAGAAGAGCTACAAGAACGAATAAAAAATATAAAAAATAGAAAAGCACATGGTCCTGATAAGATAAATAATGCTAAAATATGGACGAGGAACACTACTCAAATGGCTCCTAAAATTATTTGTTGATATAATAAATATCGGTGTAGTACCAGCGGAATGGAAGGAAAGTCTCCTGCTACCGATACTCAAAAAGGGAGACTAGTAAAATCCTGAAAATTATAGAGGCATTAGTCTGATGAACAGCACATTAAAATTGTTGACGGCAGTCATAAAAGGTAAAATCGAGGACAAGGCGAATATGGCAGATGAACAACAAGGCTTCCGGAAGAACCGCAGCATAATAGATGCATTTTTTATTATCAGGCAAATACTAGAAAAGTCTATTGAATATGGAAAACCAGCATACATGTGCTTTGTAGATTTAAAAAGTGCTTTTGACAGGGTGAGGCGAAATGATATCTTAAATTTATTACAAGCTGAACAAATAGACCACCAGATAATAAAGCTAAATAATGAAATTAACAAGAACAATCAGACCAGAGTTATAATGTCAACAGGAGAAACAGAACGCATATAACTAAAAGGAGGAATCCGCCAAGGAGACTCCCTCAGCCCATTGTTATTCAGTATGTTGATGAATCAAATAATTCACGAAGTAAGAAAACGACATAGATACCACATGGGAGCGCATAAAATGACGATACTATGCTATGCCGATGATGCAGTACTAATTGCTGATAACGAGGATGACCTAGAAAGGCAGCTCCACACTTTCAATATCACAGCAAATAAACTTAATATCAGAATATCAGTAGAAAAAACTAAATGTATAGTGATAAGTAAAGAGCCGCGTAGATGGAAGTTAGAAATTGACGGCAAAATTGTAGAACAAGTAATGAAATTCAATTACCTAGGAGTAGAGATCACTAGTGACAAGAACATAAGAACAGAGACCAGAACACAAGCAACAAAAGCGGCAAGAGTAAGTGGTTGCCTCCGAGAAGCCATATGGAGAAACAAATATCTGACCACGGAAAGCAAAATAAAAGTATACAAGACAACAGTAAGACCTATCCTAACATATACAGCGGAGACAAGGACCGATACAAGAAAGACGAAACAACAATCAACAATATCGAAATGAAATTATTAAGATCAATAGCGGTCATATCATTAAGAGGCAGACAAAGCAACAGAAGTAAAGGAGAACGATGCAAAATTCAAAATATTAATAGGTGGATAAAAACAAGGAAAAAAACTGGAACGAAAATGTAAACCGAATGGAACCAGATAGATTAGCGAACATCTGTAAAAACAACAAGCCGTGTAGCAGAAGACCCGTTGGAAGGCCTCCGAAAAGATGGAAAGACAATGTACAGTCAACAACAACTGAAACATAATAAGAGGCAGACAAACAGAGTAATCCTAGTCGCGCGAAGAAGAAGAAGAAGAAGAAGAAGATGCTTTCGGTTGTCTGTCCTAATAGATTTATATATTTTTTGACTTATTTCTCTAAGTTTATCCTGTTGTTTCCTTCTATTACTTTGCATGTTCTCCTCTCTTCTATTAATGCTTGTATTTGGGGACCTATCCTTTCGTTATATGATTTGTTCCGCCAGTGTATCTTTCTGCAGTGTGTTTTTCTCTATAGCTCCTATTATAATGTGATTCACGCTTTACCAAGAGATAAAAATACGTAGGTGTTATAAATATCTGGCTTATGAAATAACAAACATTGGAAAATCAAGAGAAGCATAATATTATTAGGCAACATAAACGCAAGCACGAGACATAAAAGTCAAGACAAAATAGTTGGGCAATTTGAAGAAGATGTCATTAACGACAATGAAACTAGACTTGTCGAAGTATGTTATCAAAAAAATTTTAAATCTTAAATGGTTTTTTCAAACACCAATCGCCGAGCATTAAACCAAGCCTAAGATATATTATTCTTCTCCTTCCAATTTTTCCCTTTTTAGGAGTCGCTATCACTACCATTTTTCGCCACTTATTTCTATCTATCGTGTCTCTTTCATACAGTGTCCCCCCCCCTCATATCAACACTGATTTAATTTTAGCATATAAGCGAAGCGCTCGGACAGGTCGATTTTTAAAATAATTATAGTATATTATAGCATCAACGTTTGGGACTCTACGCAATCCCTCTTCAGGTGACAGTCATAACTTTGATTTTTCTAAATGGGAGAATACATCATGTGACACCTCATTTAAAAGCTTTTGAAATACTGATTACAAAAATTCTTCATACCTGGGCAAAATTTCGGTCAAATGCTTTTAAAATGCATTTATTGTTTTCGAATTCTGAGAAAACTAATGAGTATTTTTGAAAAATTTAAACGCATAATGAAAGACTACATTAATGCCTAAGGCCGAAAGTTCCTAAAAACTTCTATACAGCTTATTTTAATAAGTTACAGGGGTGAAAACAAAGAGAAAATTTAGAACGATTTTTAATGTCAAATATATCATTCAAAAGAAACTTTTTGTTTATTCTAAGGGCCTTTCGGCCCTCGCTAATAATGTAGTCTTTATTTGGCGTTCAAATTTTTCAAAAATACTCATTAGATTTTATAGGATTCGAAAAAAATGAATTCATTTAAAAAGCATTTGACCGAAATATTTTGCCCAAGTATTATACATTTTTGTAATCATTATTTCAAAAGCGTTTAAATTAGGTGTCACATGATGTATTTTCTCATTTAAAAAAATCAAAGTTATGACTGTCACCTGAAGGGGGCTCGCGTAAAATTCGAAACGTTGATGGTATAATATACTATGATTATTTTAAAAATCGACCTGTCCAAGTTATGACTGTCACCTGAAGAGGGCTCGCGTAAAATTCGAAACGTTGATGGTATAATATACTACGATTATTTTAAAAATCGACCTGTCTAAGCGTTTTTATTATATGCTAAAAATAAATGAGTTAACATGGGGGGTGCGGGTAACACTTATTCTAGAGCACTTTATTCTCCTTGGTTTTTCTCTATCTCTTTCCCTCAACTTCTTACAGCTCAATTCTTCGTCCCACTGGTTGTCATTTCGACGTCTGACGTGACCAAGGTATATTACAGATTACTTAATAGTGCGGCAAGGATAATAATTGAGCATTGACGTGATGACATAATAAAAAATACGGCAAATAATATATAAACAATAGAGGAAACTAAATCGATAATAATATCAGCGTAACCGAGACGATGTAAGCTGGTCAAAAATAACAAAATAATAAAACAAGTGATGGAAACTTAATACATGGAAATAAAACTGTCAAGCTACGGAAAAGTGGAAGAAGAAGTCCAAAAACAAGTGAACATGGCGAAAAGAGCAGCAGGATGTCTCAACAACACAATCTGGAGAAACAAATACCTCACAATGGAAACGAAAACCAGGATATATAAATCAACAATAAGACCGATAATGACATACACAGCGGAAATAAGAGCAGATACGGCGAAACAGAAAGACGGCTGAAAACAGCAGAAATGAAAGTCTTACAAAAAATAACAAACCAAACTCTAAGAGACAGAGTAAGAAGTGAGGAAATACGAGCGAGATGTGGTATAGAAGAAATAAACATGTGAACCAAAAGAAGAAAAACAGAATGGAATCAACACATGGAAAGAATGACAGCAAATAGAATAGTACGAATAGCAAGAGACAAATCGCCAATTGGAAGATCATTGGGACGACCGAGGAAAAGATGGTCAGTCAATGTCATTTGACGCTAAAAACCCAATTAAGCCAGGCATTGAGCCTATTTATAAATAGGCCAGAAACCGAAGATTTTCACCTCGCAATGTTTACAGAATGGACCGATTTGCTTGAAAATTTGAGAATAAGTAGTGGATAGTCCAAGGATCAAAATCTATATGATTCCGAAAGGCGCTTTACTATGGGGGTGGTTGCCACCCCATCTCGAGGGTGGAAATTTTTTATTATATTTTGACCGTAAAAGTTAATAAAAACATTCATTGTAAGCAAAAAATTCTATATACATTTGTTTGGTAAAAATAAATGTTTTCGATTTATTCGCTATCGAAAGTGTTAGTTATGTATAGAAACAATCAATGTTTTTTGATATACTCATTTACGATTCACTCATTTTTTGCCGTAGAAAAAAATTTTTCAAACCAGGTTCTTTGAAATTATATATCCTACAATTTTATATTGAAACATTTTTTCGTATCTCTGATGCTAATCGTTTTATTCTGAAGAAAATGGCATTTTTACCAAACTACAAAAATTCGTTATTCGCTTTTAACTCCAGTTTTTTTAAAACTCATCATCCTAAGCCAGTAAAACTTCTAGAATCTATTAATAATACATAAATAAATAAGAATTACTATGGCCAACGACTAAAACCACTGCTAACTTACATTATTATGTTTTCAATTGGATTTCTCCTTTTTTTTTTCAAAAAAATATATTGATTTTTTAACCGTAACTTTTTTATTTTTTATCTTAGAAAGTTTGATAAAAAATAGTTTTGTAGATTTTTACAAGATCTATAAGCCTATTGATACTAAATCTTTTTAAAATCCTCAGCCGCAAAAAGGGGTGACTTTGAATGGGTGGTTTTTGCATGGTATTAAGTTTTAATTATCAATAGCTCACTCAATTTTTGTCGTAGAAAAAATTTTTGCAAACCAGGTTCTTGGGAATTAACTAAATGAACTAAATGAACTAAATGAACTAAATGAACTAAATGAACTAAATGAACTAAACGAACTAAATGAACTAAATGAACTAGAATTTCATATTTAAACATTTTTTCGTATCTCTGATGCTAATCTTGCTATTCTGAAGAAAAGGCCTTTTTGCCAAACTACAAAAATTCGTTATTCGCTATTAACTCCATTTTTTTTAAACTAATCATTCTAAGCCTATCAAACTTCTGAAACCTATTAATAATACACAAATAAAAAATGCAAATAAGGTAAATTACTAATTTTAATTATGGTGGTGATTAGGGGGTTGCTTGCGATCACTTTTTCGCTGAAGAAAATAGGGACTGACATTATTTTCATTATGTGTTTCAAGTCACTTAATTTTTGAGCTAGAGACTTTTTTTATTTTTGGAGATAGATATTCTTAAGTACTTGATATTAGTTTAAACAAGTTGTCCTCGAAAAATTCATAGTTTTCCCGTCTTTTGTATTTGAAACTACAATATTTAGCATTTGACGAAGAAGAGCCAGTATACAGGGTGTCCCGAAAAGATTGGTCATAAATTATACCACACATTCTGGGGTGAAAAATAGTTCGATTAAACCTAACTTACCTTAGTACAAATGTGCTCATAAAAAAAGTTACAGCCCTTTAATGTTACAAAATAAAAATTGATTTTTTCCAATTTATCGAAAACTATTAGAGACTTTTCATTGAAAATGAACATGTATCATTCTTATGGCAGGAACATCTTAAAACAAAATTATAGTGAAATTTGTCCACCCCATAAAAAATTTATGGGGATTTTGTTCCCTTAAACCCCCCAAACTTTTGTGTACGTTCCAATATTAATTCATTATAATGGTACCATTAGTTACACACAACGTTTTTAAAACTTTTTTGCCTCCTAGTATTTTTTCGATAAGCCAGTTTTTATCAAGATGCGGCTTCTTTTTCAATATATTTACGTAAAAATGTTTTGGGGGTTTCGTTCCTTTAAACCCCCCAAATGTTTGTGTGCGTTCCAATTAAACTATTATTGTGGTTCCATTAGTTAAACACAGTGCTTTTAAAACTTTTGCCTCTTAGTCTTTTTTTCATAAGTCACCTTTTATCGAGATGTAGCTTCTTTTTCAAAATATACATAAAAATGTAAATTATAAATAAATTTTCAGATTATTAACAGGTATAATTAACTATGTATAATCGTACTTAACCATATTTATACAAATATGTGGTGAATTCGACAAATATTCAAAATATCTCGTAAAACACTGGCTTATCGAAAAAGTACTGAGAGGCAAAAGGTTTTAAAAATATTGTGTTTAACTAATGGTGCTACAATAATAATTTAATTGGAACGTACACAAAAGGTTGGGGGGGTTTAAGGGAACAAAACCCCCATAAAATTTTAATGGGGTGCACAAATTTCACTTTAATTTTTTTTAACATGTTGCTGCCATAATAATTCTACATATCCATTTTCAATAAAAAAAACTCTGAGAGTTTTCGATATACAGTCGAACCCGCTTTTTGGAATAGCTTTCGTGCCAAGCAAACGTATTCGTATAACCGGGATATTCTAATAACCGATCATTGGAAGCTAGTAGAAACGTTTCGTGGCCTCAAATTTCTATTCCTTAAAGCGGGATATTCCTATAAGAGGTATTCTAATAAGCGGGTTCGACTGTATGAAAAAAATCGATTTTCATTTTGTAACTTCAAAGGGCTGTAACTTTTTTTGTGTACACTATTGTATATAGGTAAGTGAGGTTCAATCAACCTACTTTTAACCCCAGAATCTGTGCTATAATTTATGACCAATCTTTTCGGGACACCCTGTATAATAAAGTATAGATCGCTTACTATTGATCTTCAAGAAAATTTAAAAAACGGTTTTCATTATTATCTCAAAAGGTACATTTTTGTGAAGTAAAGTTGTTTTACTAAAACGAAAACTTTTGGAGGTATTAGCAGAAAACTTATTAAACACATTTATTTTTTCGATATAAAACTAACACATTCGATAGCGAATAAATCGAAAACTATCAATTTTATCAAAAAAATGTATGGAACGTTTTTAACTTGGAATGAACGTTTTCACTAACTTTTGTGATTAAAATATAATAAAAAATTTGCACCTTCTAGATGGTGGGGGGTGGATGCCACCCATGGGGGTGGTTGCCACCACCCCCATGGTAAAAGCGTCTTTCGGCATGATATAGATTTTGATCCTTGGACTATCCACTACTTATTCTCAAATTTTCAAGCAAATCGATCCATTCTGTAAAAATTGCGAGGTTTTGTCCTATTCTAAGCTTCATTACTTGGACTAAAAGTAGGAAGAAGAATATATTTGAACAAAAGATTTAAAATTTAAGGTTACGTAATTGGCTCTATAGGAAATTGATTATGTACTATAGAAAGGAACTACAACGTTAACGGGGTTTTATTATTTCATATGGTCAACGAATCTCTATATATGAAAAAACCGCGGAGTGCTACCATTTAAAGGGGTGCGTTTTTGAGGAATGGGTGAATTAGTCCCTGGGCACAGGTTACATTATTGTGAGTTCTATGCACTTTTGGTACAAACACTTCTACATAAAAATTGTTCCTGGTTAAATTTCCTATCTAAATACATATAACTTTTTAAAGTCAAAGATACTTTTTTTTACAAAAATATATTCAAAAGAAAAAGCACAAAGAAACCCAGAAGAAAGAAATTTTGTTTTTTGTCCCATAACTTTTGTCCACAAGGATATAGGTATAGGCATTGCTTCACAGAAAAAAAATCTACATATTTTGTCCTTAAAATGGTGTTTGGTACAGGTAATTAGGATTTACAGTTTTCGAAATATGATTTTTCAAAGTTCGCCACTCACAGCAATTTTGGGCAATTTTCCTTGTTATTTCGCAAATATTGTTCCGTAACTTTTTTCTACGTAACTTTAGACATATTACGCAATGGTACAGGTAAGAGATATAGAAATCAATTACCTTTAAAATGTTCTACTGTATAATGTTGTACGACTTCTTTTAAAAAGGTTACCTTTGTCAAGACTTTATACTTTTAATGAATTTTTATATTTTTTACGATTATTTTTTAAATTTTCCATTACAACTTTTTTTTCTACATTTAGGTACAATATTATATATTAAAAAAGAAAGCTTATTCTGTTTACTTTAAAATGGTGTATTATAAAAAATTCTGGGATTATTTTTGAATAAGATAATATGCCTTTTCAAAATGTAATAAGTACTATAGTCGGTTCGCTAAACTCAGACACAACTGGCTAGTGATTTTATTAGGTATTTTTTTGTTTATTACTAACTATTTAGTAATTATTAACTATTTAGTAATTATTTTTTTTTGCCAATTTTACCAAATTGGCAAAATTACTTACTAAAATCACTAGCCAGTTGTGTCTGAGTTTAGCGAACCGACTATAGCAACGATTTTTGATTTCAGGATTATTTTTTAAATTCCTCATTATAACTTTTTTATGTGATTGTGTGTTATGATTGAATCTTATTTTTTATAGGTAATACTTTGGATCCACTTGACTCGGCCGGGCAAACTTCAAAATATGGATTAAATCCAATATTTACAGTCAAAGCTCCTGCACCACAAGCTTTGCTTGAAAAAATAGCATGTAAATGTACCAAAGGATGTACAAAAAACTGCGGTTGTAGGAAAATAGGAATTACTTGTTCAATATTCTGCAAAGGGTGCATGTGCATGGGTACTAATTGTGGGAACTCTAAGATAACTGAGGTGTCAGAGGAAGATATTGAAGCTAATGCTAACAAAGAGATGGACTTTGATTTTGAAAATTTTTTAAATGGCAACGTTTAAATAATTTTAACTAAAGTGATGTTTTCCAAGACTAATGTTTATGTAATTTTTGTAAAAGAAATAATTTTAAATAATACAAGTAAAAAAATATCAAAGAATCACTCGGTTTCCCTTACATATTTAAATATAGATGATACACCACTTTAAAGAACAGAAAGTAAGCCCTATTTATTGAGCAATATATAGTAGGTATATTCATGTACAAAAAAAAAAGTTATACTGAGAAATTTCAAAAATAATCGTGAATAATGTAAAAAGTAATATTTTTTTATATTAGGTATTATATTATAATATATAATATAACATTATATTATATATACTATATATAATATATTATGTAATACATTATAATATGTTATATAATAATAATATTTTATTTTTATATTATATTATAAAAAATCGTTAAAAGTATCTCTCTCCTGTCGTTTCCCCATTACTGAGGATCGTGATTTCTTCCAATATTCCTAACAATGTTTCTCCATTGGTCTCTATCTTCAGCTTCTCTAAGAGCTTCGCAGAATGAGTTTCCAGCTGAATGCTTTATTTGGTCAGACCATCTAGTTGGTGATCGTCCTCTTGATCTTCTCCCCGGAACGTTTCCAGAAACAATTAATCTCTCCAAAGTGTCGTCACCTCTGCGAACCACGTGACCAAAGAATTGCAGAATTCGTTGCAGACATATTGTGGACAGCCTTTTTTTAACATTGAGTTGGTTTAGAATGGAAACATTTGTCCTATGAGCTGTCCAAGGTATGCGCAGCATTCTTCTCCAGCACCACATTTCAAAGGCATCAATTTTTTGGTGCTCGCATGCGCGAAGAGTCCAAGTCTCTGCTCCGTATAGAAATATTGAGAATACAAGGGCATTCACCAGTCTCATCTTGATATTTTGAGAGAGAGATCTGTCTTTCCAAAGTTTAGTTAGGCGACTCATCGCATTTTTTGCCATACCAATACGTCTCCGAACTTCTGCTTCACAGTTACTATCGTTAGTTATACTAGACCCGAGATAGACAAAGGTGTTTACTATCTGGTATTCCTGTAATATGTTAGTCAGTTGAATAATGTCAAATCTGTCGACCACCATTATTTTTGTCTTAGCTTTATTGATTTTCAGACCAACTTTATTGCTTTCGTACTCAACTCTTCGCAGAAGATCAAACATTTCTTGCTTATTTGCTGCTATAAGTGTAGTGTCATCAGCAAATCTTAAATTGGAGATTTTTCTACCAGATACTGTTACTCCACCGACCCATCCTTCTAAAAAAGTATAAAACTTTGAAAACCATAATATCTTTAAAAAAAAGTCGTACAACGTTATACAGTAGGCCATTTTAAAGGTAATTGATTTCTATTCCTATTACGTGTACCATTGCATATACCTAAAGTTACGTACAAAAAAGTTACAGAACAATATTTGCGAAATAACAAGGAAAATTGCCCAAAATTGCTGTGAATGGCGAAGTTTGAAAAATCATATTTCGAAAACTATAAATCCTAATTACCTCAACTAAACAACATTTTAAAGAAGAAATACGTAGGTTTTTTTCTGTAGAGCAATGTCTATACCTACCTATATCCTCGTGGACAAAAGTTATGGGATAAAAAACAAAATTTCTTTCTTTTGGGTTTCTTTTTGTTTTTGCTTTTGAATATATTTTTGTAAAAAAAGTATCATTGACTTTAAAAAGTGATATTTAGATACGAAATTTAACTAGGAACAATTTTTATGTAGATATGTTTGTACCAAAAGTGCATAGAACTCACCCTAATGTAACCTGTGCCCAGGGACTAATTCACCCATTTCTCAAAAACGCACCCCTTTAAATGGTAGCACTCCGCGGTTTTTTCATATATAGATGTCTATTGACCATATGAAATAATAAAACCCCGTTAACGTTGTAGTTCCTTTTAGCTATCTTATTTTGAATATAATCAATAGCCTACTATCTAACCATTGAGTATTTTTTCTAACCTATTATTTACTTACTTCATCACTGTATTCATCGAAAGGATCCAAATTGTTTCTCAATGTTCCAGAGAAGAGTACTGGTTCTTGAGGAATAATGGAAATTTTAGATCTGAGCTTTTTCAAAGCAACAGACTTTGTATCTATATCGTCAATAAGTATACTACCATCAATATGAGTCAACCGGAAAACAGCTTGAATTAATGAAGACTTTCCTGCACCGGTTCTTCCCACTATACCCACCTTCTCCGAAGGTTTGATAACAAAACTGAGATTCTTAAGAACTGGAGGATCATTTGGTGAATACTGAAGAGACAAATTTTTAAATTCTATTTTGCCTTTTTCTGGCCATGTTTCATCTATTTCTACAGTATAATTATCATCTTCGTGTTTTAAGTCAGCGTATTCTTGGACCCTTTCCACTGAGGTCATTTGGTTTTCTAGTTCAGACCATTGTCGCATCCCCCACTGAAACATTCCCGTCAGAGCTAAGGTTTGCGTGAGGGCAAGACCCATATTTCCTCCAAATGTTTCTAAAACACATAAATTAAAAGTCAGAATTAGTGATAATTAGTGATGAAATAATTGATCCAGTTGGTTTCGAGTTATTAAAAAATATTTAAAAACATAAAATGATGTTTGTTAAACAAAAATATTAACGGAAATTTGAAACAAAAATATTAACGCAAACTAGGGGCGAAAATGGGTTAAAAAATTAAATACTAATGTATTTTAATGTTTTTATTTACTTACTTACCACTTTCAATGAAAATCAATGACAATAGTACTAAGGCAGTGTATATTACACATATAAAGTCCAGCCAGAAACCAAAGGTCCTAGTGGATGCAAGATACATGAAAAATGCTGCGCTATGATTATTTTGATAACTATCAAACTCATTTTTGAGTATTCCTTCAGCTTTGAATGCTCTTATAGTAGTCAATCCTTGAAGTGTAGCTGTTAGATGAGTATAGATAGGACTTCGGTCTAAAAAGGAATTATACATTAAAGAATGAATATACCAACCAAATACGATATTTCTTAGGAACACAATATTGAACTCTAGCTTCCTGAGTAAGTTACTGATCGAAAGTGTTTGTAATCTTGCAAATGTGCCCATGCTAAGGTACATTTTTCATTTATCAAATCAGCCTTTAGATTTGGTAGTTCGCATTTTTGTCCTAAGTATATGTACAACTCAAAAGTTTCCGTCTTTTGCTATTAACGTAGCATCATCGTCAAATCCGTGATGATTCGGGTTTTCGCCGTCTATCGTCACTTCTTTATTTGTTCATTCTAAAGTTCGAAACATGTTATCTTCTAGAGCTAAAGAAAATAGCTTATATGGAATAGAATCTCCTTGTCTAACCTCTCTCTGTAGTTTTATCATTTTTTTCTTCCGTTTTTACTTGTAATGTTGTATTGTCATGTATGTTCTTAAAAGACATTAAGGATTACCCAAATTTCTATAGTCAAATGCCTTCCTGTAATCTACCATAGCTCTCCAGAATGTTATATCGTATTCATTTGATTTTAGATTAGTCTTCGTATGACTTGTAAAACACTTCGTATGACTCTTATATTATAATCTATAGATACTGCTATACCCTTTTCTAAATCCTACCTTTTCGCGAGACTGATTGTGATACCTGAGGTGGACTCTAGACTTTAACCTAAACTAACTCTATTATACTTTTACCTTGTTTTTATACTTACTTACTGATTCCACTCTCTTAACATCTCGACTAGTTTCTAAAAATACGACCTTCATTACATAGAACAGTATCCCTATAAGGATAGTAGGTATCATTATCCAGTAGGTTAAACTACCTAGTACGAAACATATCGCAACAACCTCAAGGCCAATCTAAAAATAGGTAATGGATATACTAACAACATCAATTATTCTATAATTAAGAGATTAACCTTTAACTACCCGCGCATCAAGTTATAACATAACTACAAGCGTGGCGTACTTTATACGCCACAAGAAAATACACTTAAAAACAGCAGATTTGTTTATTTATTTTTAACAAAATACACTTAGTTGTTTGTTATAAACCTTATTTAGCATCAGTGAAAACTTGGAGTTCCTTCTCAGTAAGCCAATTGGAATTTATAACTGGAATCATGGAATAACTGGATTCCATGATATATAAAATTACTAATAAAAAATTTTTTGAAATGTGATTTTTTACAGGAGAAAAAGTATTATTTAAAAAGAAAAATATATTTTGTGCCATAATGACTAAAAAACAATCGAAATATGAACTTATATTACTACTTATATTAATATAATCGTGGCATATATTGTCCACCACCGGAAACAACAAATACTAAACTGTAAATTACGATCTTCCCAGAAAGCCGATTATAACGAAACTAAAACCCAATTGTAAAGCACATTCCAGTGATAGGTTAGAAAGATAAATAAGGTCAAAAATTAAATTTTTAAATATATTTGCAGTAGAATTCTTATATCTGGCGTACAAAATACGCCAGCGCGTGTAGTTAAAGGTTAATAACACGAGAGACACTTTGTTGTCAATTCAAGTCTTATTCCAGAAATCCAGAGACGTCAATTGCCACGTATACTCATGTCTGGTTGATTACGAGAAAGCATTTGTTCGAGTACAAATAGCACGTTAAGATGATGCAAATACTAAAAGAAGCAGGAATTAACAACCCAGATCTAAAAATAATTAGAAAGTTTTATTGGAATTAGACTGCAAACCTCAGAGTTGACGGTGAACACGCCGAATATGTGAAAATCGTGCGTTGAGTGAGGCAAGGCTGCATTTTTCCCCTCTAATTTCCAATTTCTACTCTAAAGGAATCTCAACACACGATGAACACAGAGCGTTATCGAAAGAAATCAGAAAACAGTGCCTCAAAGACCAAGCTGATTACATATCTTAAATATGCAGAGAGATAGAGGAACATGGCTGTCGAAATGAACCGAGGGATTTATTCTAGAATATCAAACTGCTTACCACAGAATTTAAACCTCAAACGTGGGCTGTAATAGATAAGGAAGGTAATGTAAAGACCGATACTGAAGAAATATTGGAAACATGGCGCAACTACTGTGGCGAGCTATACAGGGTGTCCCGAAAAGATTGGTCATAAATTATACCACACATTCTGGGGTCAAAAATAGGTTGATTGAACCTCACTTACCTATATAAATAGTGCACACAAAAAAAGTTACAGCCCTTTGAAGTTACAAAATGAAAATCGATATTTTTTCATAGATCGAAAACTCTCAGAGATTTTTAATTGTAAATGGACACGTGGCATTCTTATGGCAGCAACATCTTAAAAAAAATTCAAGTGAAATTTGTGCACCCCATAAAAATTTTATGTGGGTTTTGTTCTCTTAAACCCCCCCCCCCCCAAACTTTTGTGTACGTTCCAATTAAATTATTATTGTGGCACCATTAGTTAAACACATTATTTTTAAAACTTTTTTTCCTCCTAGTACTTTTTCGATAAGCCAGTGTTTATCGAGATATTTTGAATATTTTTCGAATCCACCACATATTTGTATATGGTTAAGTACGATGTGTAGAGACCTGTTAATAATCTGAAAATTTATTTATAATTTACATTTTTAGGTATATTTGGAAAAAGAAGCTACATCTCGACAAAAGGTGACTTAGAGTGTAGGAAACAGAGGTTGAACCTTGCAAAATGGACACAAGTCCGGTTTTATTTTTTTTCTGGCATATCAATTGGTGCTTATTATAAGACTAACTTTTTCTGAAAAAATTTCGCCTCGGAACCCCCCTTTTCACCCCTGTAAAGGGGGTAATTTATGGGTTTTGCAGAACGTAGCCCTTCCTGTACCTTTTACAAAAAATTTCTTTTATAGAAATATGAAGAGGACTATATTTTCTACGATTTATTTCCAACAGCATCTCTCTATCATCCACCGTTTAGCAAGGGTGGCGCCCCAAAGTTGACAAGTTTTTAAAAAAGATGTTTAAAAAAATATATATTTTTCCCTAACTGTAACGGAAATTAAAAAGAAATGCTGCGGAAATTATTCACAAATAGATGATTGATTTTCTGGTATAGGTTTCACTTAAGGGTAATTGCACTTTTTTTAATTACAGGGTGTTACGTTTTAAAAAACCCCTTTTTATACCATCTGAACCGTTTATGCTAGAGTAAAAAGACTCAGCGATTACCCACGTACTGGTGCTATTTACAAATTTGTATAATGCACCCCCAATTTTCCCCGGAACCACCCAAAAAAAAAGAAGAATTAATAAATAAAGTGATTTTCTTGGAATCCTTCACACACAATGCCCTTCATTAATATGCTTCATATATCATTTTGTGCAAGTTATTATTACCCATACATGGACACTAAAAGCGATTTCCTAGTGCAACCCCTGTAGCCAAAAACAATAAATAAAATGGGGGGTTGAAATTTTTTTTTTTTGTTTTTTGCTTTTTGATCCATATGGGCATATGCTTCATCAATAGTGCTTTTCAAAAATATATATGGTTATTGCAACATCCCTGCGCAAACCACTCCTATCCTTGAAAATATACTGCAGAAACTACCCCTATACCTTATCCAGCAAGTTTTTACGATTTTCTCATTACCTATTCATTTTTTTTTTAACAAAACTTATACAAGATTAAAGACCACAATTTACTCTAAAAATTAGGTCCTATTCATTTTTTTCGTTTAAGCAACCGTTACGGCACAGTGGCGCCGTAAACCTCATATATGCTTTGACGAGCTTTTTTTCGTCATCTGTTTGTTTTATTGATAAAGTACTTATGTAAAATAAAACAACACAGTGTAACCTACAAATCATGACCTATGCATATTTTACATTCTTTGCTCCCCAAAGCTACAGTGGTGGCCCAAAATAAATTTTTTCATATTTTCGCCACCTACACGCATGTTATTGCGTTAATGCTACCTTAATAAATAGCACAATATTCACCCCTAAGTGGTCGCTAAGCAGTGGCGGATCCAGGGAGGGGTGATGGGGGCGATCACCCCCCACCCCTCTCAAACCAAGTGATATTATATTTGAAGATTATAAAAATATTCATTTATTTTTATAGAAATACTTATATTATATTAATATTATTTTTATAAGGATGACTTTTTATGCTTTGGCGACAGTGGCGAATCCAGCATCGTTAAGAGGGGGGTGCCAATTGGTTAAATTTCTATAAAAATAAATGAATATTTTTATAATCTTTGAATATAATATCACTTGGTTTGAGAGGGGGGGAGGTGATCAACCCCATCACCCCTCCCTGAATCCGCCACTGCGTAGCGACCACCTAAGGATAAATATTGTGCTGTTAAGGTAGCACTAATGCAATAAAATGCATGTAGGTGGCGAAAATATGCAAAAATTTATTTTGGGCCACCACTGTGGCTTTGGGGAGCAAAGAATGTAAGATGTGCATGAGTCATAATTTGTAGGTTACACTGTGTTGTTTTATTTTGCATAAGTACTTTATCAATAAAACGAACAGATGACGAAAAAAAAAACAAAAAGTGGAGCCCGCCAAAGCATATATGAGGTTTACGGCGCCACTGTGCCGTAACGGTTGCTTATACGAAAAAATGAATACGACATAATTTTTAGAGTAAATAGTGGTCTTTAACCTTGTATAAGTTTTGTTTAAAAAGAATACATAGGTAATGAGAAAATCGTAAAAACATGCTCGCCAAGGGATAGGGGTAGTTTCTGCAGTATATTTTCAAGGATAGGGGTGGTTTTCGCAGAGATGTTGCAATAACCATATATATTTTTGAAAAGCACTATTGATGAAGCATATGCCCATATGGATCAAAAAGCAAAAAACAAAAAAAAATTTTCAACCCCCCATTTTATTTATTTTTTTTTTGCTACAGGGGTTGCACTAGGAAATTGCTTTTGGTGTTCATGCATGGGTAATAATAACGTGCACAAAATGATATACGAAGCATATTAATAAAGGGCATTGTGTGTGAAGGATTCCAAGAAAATCAATTTGTTTGTTAATTCTTCTTTTTTTTGGGGTGGTTCCGGGGAAAAAATGGGGGTGCATTATACAAATTTGTAAATAGCACCAGTATATGGGTAATCGCTGAAAGTCTTTTTACTCTAGCATAAACGGTTCAGACGGTATAAAAAGAAGTTTTTTAAAATGTAACACCCTGTAATTAAAAAAAGGGCAATTACCCTTAAGTGAAACCTATACCAAAAAATCAATCAATTATTTGTGAATAATTTCCGCAGGATTTCTTCTTAATTTTCTTTACAGTTAGGGAAAAATATATTTTTTTTTAAAACATCTTTTTTAAAAACTTGTCAATTTTAGGGCGCCACCCCCGCTAAACGGTGGATGATAGAGAGATGGTGTTGGAAATAAATCGTAGAAAATATAGTCCTCTTCATATTTCTATAAAAAAATTTTTTTGTAAAAGTGACAGGAAGGGCTACGTTCCGCAATAACCACAAATTACCCCCTTTAAAAGGGTGAAAAGGGAGGTTCCGGGGCGAAATTTTTTCAGAAAAAGTTAGTCTTATAATAAGCACCCCTTGATATACCAGAAAAAAAATTAAACCGGACTTGTGTCCATTTTGCAAGGTTCAACCTTTGTTTCCTACACTATTATGAAAAAAAGACTAAGAGGCAAAAGTTTTAAAAACACTGTGTTTAACTAATGGTACCACAAACATAGTTTAATTGGAACGTACACAAACATTTGGGGGGTTTAAAGGAACAAAACCCCCATAAAATTATTACGTAAATATTTTGAAAAAGAAGCCGCATCTCAATAAAAACTGGCTTATCGAAAAAATACTAAGAAGCAAAAAGTTTTAAAAACGTTGTGTTTAACTAATGGTACCACAATAATGAATTACTTGGAACGTACACAAAAGTTTGGGGGGGTTTAAGGGAACAAAATCCCCATAATTTTTTATGGGGTGGACAAATTTCACTATAATTTTGTTTTAAGATTTTCCTGCCATAAGAATGATACTTGTCCATTTTCAATAAAAAATCTCTAACAGTTTTCGATTAAAAAAAATCGATTTTCATTTTGTAACTTCAAAGGGCTGTAACTGTTTTTATGAGAACATTTGTGCTAAGGTAAGTTAGGTTCAATCGAACTATTTTTAACCCCAGAATGTGTGGTATAATTTATGACCAATCTTTTTGGGACACCCTGTATAAAAACAACGAGGTATCAGCAGAAAATCAGGGGCCCTCTGACTACAATAGAAAACCTACTGTCTTACTCGCTCAAGTCAAAGATGCAATTAAATCACTAAAGAGAAATAAATCCCTAGGTATTGATTCAATACCATGTGAAATACTACAGTTACTAGGTGACAAAGGATTACATATCATCCATTCTATCTGTGTCGCTGTTTGGAATTCAGGAAAATGGCCATCTGATTGGTGTACCTCAATTTATATCCCGCTACACAAAAAATGAACTGCTACTAGATGTGAAAACTACCGCACACTGTCACTAATAACACATGAGAGTAAAATCTTGTTACACATCATCAAAAACAGATTAAAAACATATCTACATTACCAAGTACCTCAGGAACAAGCGGGGTTTGTAAAGGGTAAATGTACAAGGGAACAAATCCTGAACCTGAGACAACTCATTGAAAAGTCTAGAGAATTTCAAGTACCTATGATTATATGCTTCGTTGACTACCAAAAGGCATTTGATTGTGTAAGCTGGATAAATATGTGGTCAATTTTAATAGAAATGGGCGCATCAATGCACCTGTGACACTTATTAAAAATCTGTACCAGTCCAACATAGCGACAGTACAACTAGATCATAAGTTCTCAAACCAATTCAAGACCGAGAGAGGTGTTAGACAAGGATGCCTGTTGTCACCTGACTTATTTAACATTTATGGTGAGCATGTCATGAGGATGGTTTTAGAAGGATGGACCGGTGGAATAACAGTAGCTGGTACGAAAATCTCCAATTTAAGATTTGCTGATGACACTACACTTATAGCAGCAAATGTGCAAGAAATGTTTGATCTCCTGCGAAGAGTTGAGTATGAAAGCAATAAAGTTCTAAAGGTCTAAAAATCAATAAATCTAAGACAAAAATAATGGTGGTCGACAGATTCGACACTATTCAACTGACTAACATGTTACAAGAATACCAGATAGTAAACACCTTTGTCTATCTCGGGTCTAGTATAACTAAAGATGGTAACCGTGAAGCAGAAGTTCGGAGACGTATTGGTATGGCAAAAAATGCGATGAGTCGCCTATCTAAAGTTTGGAAAGACAGATCTATCTCTCAAAATAGCAAGATGAGACTGGTGAATGCCCTTGTGTTCTCAATATTTCTATACGGAGCAGAGACTTGGACTCTTCGCGCATGCGAGCGCCAAAAAATTGATGCCTTTGAGATGTGGTGCTGGAGAAGAATGCTGCGCATACCTTGGACAGCTCATAGGACAAACATTTCCATTGTAAACCAACTTAAGATTATAAAAAGGCTGTCCACAATATGTCTGCAAGAAGTACTGCAATTTTTTGGTCACGTGGTTCGCAGAGGTGACGACAGTTTGGAGAGATTAATTGTTTCTGGAAACGTTCCGGAGAGAATATCAAGAGGACGATCACCAACTAGATGGCCCGACCAAATAAAAAATTCAGCTGGAAACTCATTCTGCGAAGCTCTTAGAGCAGCTGAAGATAGAGACCAATGGAGAAACATTATTAGGAATATTGGAAGGAATCACGATCTTCAGTAATGGGGAAACGAAAAAAGAGAAAGAGATTCTAAAGGAATATTTATCGAAGCTTTGCACAAAACTGAAAAAGGTATTTTACTAAGTGAGTACCGGCTAAATGATATCAGGTACGCAGATGACACCATAGTATTTGCCGACAACCTAGAAGACCTACAAGTACTCCTCATGAACAAAATCACTTATTACGGTCAACAATATGGACACAATATAAACGAAAAGAAGACAAAGCTTATGATCATTAGCAAAACAAAGATAACAGAAGGTCAATTGTACAACAACCAAACTCCTGTAGAAAGAGTGAGGCACTACAACTACCTCGGCACCATAATAAATGAAGAATTGACCAACAGCCAAGAAATAAGAGATCACATTGGGAAAGCTAGATCGGCCTTTAACCGCATGGGGGCCTTTTTCAAGAGCCGCAACCTTTCTCTTGATATAAAAGTAAGAATACTGAGATGCTACACGTCTTCTCTATCCTTTTTTATGGTGTTGAATCATGGATCTTGAACAAAGATATGGGTCGAAAATTGGCAGCATTTGAGATGTGGTTATATCGGAGAATATTTAAAATCCCATGGACTGATCGGGTCCCAAATGTGGAGGTCCTTAGAAGAATAAGGAGAACCGAGAGGTAATAACCTCCATCATATCTCGAAAGTTGGAATGCTTTGGACACATTATGCCAAATGAATCCAGATATGCCCTCCTACAAGCCATCCTGCAAGGAAAAATATTTGGAAATCGGAGTCCAGGAGAAGAAGAAGAACATCCTGGTTAGAGAACCTCAGAACCTGGTTCAACAGAACATATGTGCAACTTTTCCGCGTTGCTGCAGATAAAGTGAAGATGGCCGTGATTATCGCCAACATTCGTCACGGATAGACACATAAAGAAGAAGAAATAACACTGAAACTAATTTTTGTAGGAAATATCATTAAGTCCAAAATGATAAAAATCGCTTTAGCATAGTTTAAATAACAGAATTTTTCGGCTTTGTCTAATACCTGTATTAGACTAAGAGCCGCTATAGGTGAAATTTCTTAATAATTTTAGGCACGATGGGACCCTATAACTTAAATAGTAGAACCTAAAAGAAAACGTTTAAACACTGTGACGTCACTTTTCAGTGGCACATGCGTCGACAGTGGCGCATCAAACTTTCCACTTATGGACAGGATAAATAAATTAAAAGTTACCCTCCCTTACTAACAGAATTAAATTGTTTCTATTTTTAAGTGCTTTGTGACTAACACATAAGATTTAGCATAATTTTAACCTACCACCTCCTTCCCCCTGCCCCCACGATCAAAAACTTCATTTTTCGTTTTTATTTTTTTTTTGTGGGATGCAATCAATTTTAAAATTTCAAAAAATTCACACGCATAGCTGAGGCTTTTATAAAACATGTCTATTTTTATAGACCCGTAGGTAGAGTGTACATAACCTCAAAAAAATAAAAGAAAAATTTTTTCCAAAAAAGCGTATAACATTTTTTGGGGAATAGCTGCAGGTCTAATTTTTTCTTAATCTTGTGTGTTTTATCAAACACTATATTTCTGATTTTTTTTAGATTTTTCCGTAAGGCTCGCCCCGTCAAAAATCCGAAAAACCGGTTTTTGGGGGGTTTTTGGGGATGTTTCCTATTTTATAGACTTTATAATATATCAAATAAATTTCGGTTTTATAGGTTATATGTAACTTGAAGTAACTGAGTCCTTTAGAATATTTAAAAATGAGATAAACACGTTCAAACCTCCCAAAACCCCCTTAAAAACAGTTTTTTTGATTTTTGAAGGTGACCAGCGTTACAGAAAAATCTGAAAAAAATTAGAAATATAGTGTTTGATCAAATACACAAGACTAAGAAAAAATTAGATCTGCAGCTATTCCCAAAAAAAGGTCTATACTTTTTTCCAAAAAAAAATTTTTTTTGAGATTATGTACACTCAACTTACAGGTCTATAAAAATACACGTGTTTTATAAAAGCCTTAAATATGCGCGTGAATTTTTTGAAATTTTAAAATTGATTGCATCCCACCAAAAAAAAATAAAATCGAAAAATAAAGTTCTTGATGGTGGGGGCAGGAAAAAGGGGTGGTGGGTTAAAATTACGATGAATCTTATGTCTTAATCACTTAGAACTTAAAGAAATGAAAATAATTGAATTCTGGTAATGAGGGAGGGTATTTTTTAATTTATGTATCCCGTCCATAAGTGGAAAGTTTGATGCGCCACTGTCGACGCATGTGCCACTGAAAAGTGACGGCACAGTGTTCAAACGTTTTCTTTTAGGTTCTACTATTTAAGTTATAGGGTCCCATCGTGCCTAAAATGATTAAGAAATTTCACCTATAGCGGCTCTTAGTCTATATAGAGATAATCAAGATTTTTATACTTACTCCAAGAGTATCCATGATAGTCATTGGTAAAACTTCATCTAAAGCACCGATGTCTTTGGAAAACCTATTCAGAATTCTTCCAGAAGGATTTATATTGAAAAACCTCATTGGGCTGTAAACTATGTTCTCAAACATCATATTGTGCATTTTTGTTGATGCTGTTATAGCCCACGCATAAAACGAAGACGACCTGATATTCATAATAATTACCATCACCATGTTTAAACCAATGAAGTAGAATGAAGTGTTTTCACTCACAAAAACTGGGGTTAGCCACCAATCAGCAAAACCTGTATTGTCGGTCGATTGAGGAGGAGTGGTCAAATTTAACGGTGCGGTAACATTTTCTACTACAACCCCAGTGTCTGTTGAGTTTAGTATGTTTTGTGAAGATTTCCATTGTTGAATATTGACCCTATAAACGAAAAAGAATAGGCATTTTAATGAATTAGTGATTCGGGTAGATTTTGTAGATTTGAAGAAAGCGTTTAATCGAGTGAGAATTTGGAACGCGATACATTTATTATTAGTCCAGGGCCCATCTGTTTTGAGATGGACGTTGAGAGGTGACTCAAATTTTTTTGCAGAAATTGCTTGAAAATAATTCAAGTAATAATATTTGAGTTATCCTCCCTCTCAAAAAGGTCCGGAACATTATTTAAATAATCAAAATGTCAAAACATTAAGGAAAAATTCGATTTTTTTCTTGGTTTTTTGATTATAACTTTAAAAATATTCATTTCCGAAAAAAGTTGTATTGACATAAAAGTTGCGTGATTAAATTTCCTACAATAAGGAATTGGTTAAAAATTTAAAAACCCTTGTTGCAAAATAGCAATAATTGCGAAAAAACCATTCAAAAACAAGTATTCGCATTTTACGTTTTTCAACCTTGTACGCTACACTTAGGACCTTCATATTGCACCAAGAAAAACTTTATAATACAGTAAAATAATACTGTAAATTTCATTAAGATCGGTTCTATAGATTTTACAAAATGAATTTTGCAATCCAGCTTTCGCAAAAAAAATTCATTTTTTCAAAATGTTACAGGACTGAAAATAAAGTAGATTGCAAGTTGAAATTTTTTTTACATAGAGAAGTGTACTGTAACTTTCATTTGCAATTTGCAAAATTAAAATCGATGAACCACCACGGCGTCAGGATTTTTTTTAATAAACATTAATTATTGGTGCTACGCGCAGGACAGCGGTGTTCGATTCACACAAGTTGATTTCCACCAAAATTTCTTCCAATCTTTATCTAATATATTATTTTCTTACTCTATATTTTGTTGTATTTTAATATTTTAATTCCACAAAAATCAAACTAATTTTATTATTGTTTGTGAAATATTGTTTAAACAATTGCATATGTTTAAAAATAATAAACTTTTATTCTCCAAGTTAAAATATATTAACAAAGAAAGTTTTTGCTAAAAAAGTGTTATTTCAAAGGATAGAGTATGTGTTTTTATTTTGCAATAAACAAATTTATTTATTAATATCGAAATGTAATAAAAATTAAAATGTATCAATTATTATCAAAGGTTATTGGAATGCCCAATCAGAGCAAACTATCCGCTGTCCTGCGCGCAGCACCAATAATTAATGTTTATTTAAAAAAATTCCTGACGCCGTGGTAGTTAATCGATTTTAATTTTGCAAATTTCAAATGAAAGGTACAGTACACTTCTATATGCATAAAAAATTTCAACTTGCTATCTGCTTTATTTTTAGTGCTATAATATTTTGAAAAAATGAATTTTTTTTGCGAAAGCTGAATTTCAAAATTTATTTTGCAGAATCTATTAAATCGATCTTAATGAAATTTACAGTATTTTTTTTTTATTAGAAACATATGTCGCATCCACCAAAAGGTTATTAGCGACGGAACAAAATATAAATAACAAAATTAAACAATTACAGATTGTACAAAATGTTTCTGGATCTGAGATAATTAACTATATTATTGTCACAGGAACAGTTTTGACCTAGAGCCTGTGGTAGAGCGTTTGGGATCTTGTAGCGCTGTCTTTCTTGGTCATATTTACTACATATTGTTAAAAAGTGTTCGACTGTTAATCGGACGTTACACTGATCACATATAGGTGGATTTTTCTTTGTGAATAGGTAAGAGTGCGTTAATCTTATATGACCTAGACGTAAACAAACGCGTAACCACAATTTGTTCTCGTCTATTGCGTGACGACGGGAGCCACTGAGACACATTATTTTTAATTTTATTTAGCTTGGAATTAGTTTGAAACCACTCCTTTCGCCACAAAAACAACACTTTATTTTTAAAATAAGATTTTAAGTCACTGGAAACACACTTGTCTATCGGCTCTGAAAAATCACTTAAAATTGCCTCTCGTGCGGTCCTGTCACCTTCTTCATTTCCTATTATTCCGACGTGTGAGGGAACCCATAAAAATTGTACGCTTCTTCCATGTTCATGAGCTTGGGAAAGCTGGTATTGTAGCAACTTTTCAAAAGGATGTTTCGGAAAAATATGTATTAATGAGTTTAGAGAGCTAAGGGAATCTGTTATGATCAGGGCTTTTGTGAGTGTAAACTCGTTAAGAAGTTTCACAGCGCGGTATATGGCGTAGAGTTCAGCTGAATATGTGTTACATGCTGGGGGTAAACAAGTGAAATGTTTTGAATTGTACAACTGATTGGTCTTTAAGTTTGTCTCCTGTAGACAAATAATATCTGGAGAATATTCAGATAAAAGAAGCTGTAGCATAGGGAGACGATGGAAAAATCTATCAATGTTCCATTGAAGTATCGCGTTGAATGTTGTTAACAGATTCGGATTTAGATGATACTGAACAATTGTCTACAGAAGAGTCACTGTCTAAGTCAGAAATCTCATTCCCTAAATAGTTGTGTAGTTTCTTTTGAAGTTTTGTAAACTTGGTTTTTGTAGATCTATCATTTGCATATTGATAGCTGCTTTGTAAAAGATAGAGTAAACCAGCCATATCAGTTGTAAATGTTTTAACGACGCTAATAGTGTCGGGGGAGCCTTGGACATTATCAATAAGTAAAGACAATTGGTGGTAATTTAAAACGAATGGTGGGGTATGATTATCAATAAAATTTTCAAGAGTTACCCGTGTAGATGGGACTTTAGATGAGCGCGGTTTTTTTGGTTTAGATGATTTGGGTTTTGCAAACAGATTTTGTGATGAAATTGCTGAGTCTGAAGGAGGCGTATCGATCTCACCAATACTGCGTTTTATGGAAGAACTTGCGTTTTCGCAAGTGCTATTAGAGTTTTCACTTAGATGCTGTGGCTTTATTACATTTGGAGGTACTGGAGCAAACTCATTGGTAGTGGCAGAAGTCGAGCTTGAGGTTTTATTTGTAAGATTGGTTGAAATGGTTGTTTCAGAAAATTGTGGTGATGTATCAGTTTTATTAGAGTTTTCTGCAGTTGTATCTAATGGAAAAGGTGCTGATAGATTGGAGGGTCTTGCCTCCGAAGTTTGTGAAAACGGTATTGCCGCTGAATGAGGTTGATTGAAAGTGTTGCTATGAGTAGGAGTATTAGTAATTTCTTGGTCGTGAAGATTTGTAGGTGTAGGTGATATGCTCGGATTTGATAATGGATAACTTGATGACTGCTGAGTGTTTGGTACCTTGTGTAATATACTTGTTGGATCTGTTGGATTTGGTACTTCATTGTTTGACTCAATATGAGTTGATTCCGTTACTGAACTGTTATTGCATTGGGATGATATGTGTCCTGTATTTTTGCAAATAAAGCAGGTGAGTGTACCTTGTGACAAAAATATGCGGTGAGGTGTTTGGTCAAAATTTATTAGAATAGAATCTGGAATTGCTGATGTTATAGGGCTTACATAAACTTGCCTCCGAAAACTCAGTATGTGACTATATTCGGGAAGAGTGGAGCTAATTTTCAGAAATGTTATTGGGGAAATAAGCTTTAAACCGATATTCTGTAATTCTTCAACTAATACTTGATGAGGAATTGACGGGCATACACCAGACAAGACTAGTCTTTCTGCTGGAGAGACAAGTCTCCGTGCTGTTACAACTTCGCCGAGTACTTTTATAGAGCCATGTTGTGTCATGAAATTATCTACTACGGTTTTGTTTGCTAAATACATGCAGATTCTATTATGAGATAATCTAGATGAAAATATAATATTTTTTGGGTTGATGATTGTGCCCAAAGAATTAAATAATCCTGCAGTTTAGCATATCGATACAACTAAATACAATTGCTTGGGTCTTACTCGGAAAAGACTGTGAAGCGGCTGAAGCATAACTGTTTGTGATATTTGAACGTTGATTTACTGGACTGGTTAGATCTGAAGGTGTGTTTACATTGTGTGAAGACATTTTAAGCTGCGGTGGCGAAAGCTTAAGTCCGACTCTGGTAAGTGACAAACCAACCGCATGCTAGCTAACCTCACAAAATGATTGTACGTTGGTGTATTTTTCTTATTTGACGTTTTCTTTTCACAATAATAAACTAATAATTACGTATAGATGACTTACGTAGTAGTATCTAGTAGATAAACACTTTAGTTTTAAAAAACTATTTAATAATACCACTTGTTTTTAGTAAAAACTAGGAGTACAATATCACTACAACTTTACCATAACTTGTCAGGGCCGGTGTTCAATTTACAGTATTGTTTTACTGTATTCTAAAGTTTTTCTGGGTGAAATATGAAGTTCCTAAGTGTAGCATAAATGGTTGAGAAACGTAAAATGCGAATACTTGTTTTTGTATGGTTTTTTCGCAATGATTGCTATTTTGCAACAAGGGTGACTATTTTTTAAAATTTTAACCAATTCTATATTGTAGCAAATTTAATTACGCAACTTTTATGTTAATACAACTTTTCTCGAAAATGAATACTTTTAAAGTTATAATCAAAAAACGAAGAAAAAAATCGAATTTTTCCTTCATTTTTTGACATTTTAAATATTTAAACAATGTTCCGGACCTTTTTGAGAGGGAAGATAACTCAAGTATTATTATTTGAGTTATTTTCAAGCAATTTCTGCAAAAAAATTTGAGTGACCTCTCAACGTCCAAATGTACTAATATTTTTACAGATGCGCCCAGGTCTATATATGAAAAGGGAATATCACTGGATTTAGCAAAAACCATTGAGAAATTACAAAATAATAGAACAAGTGCTGGAAACGGAATACTTTGGAATAAAATTATCAAGCTACGTAAAAGTGGAAGAAGAATTACAAAAAACAAATAAACATGGCGAACAGAGCAACAGGACGACTCAACAACACAATTTGGAGAAACAAATATCGTACAGCGGAAACGAAAACCAGGATATATAAATCAAAAATAAGACGGATAATGACGTACACAGCGGAAACAAGTGCAGATACGGCGAAAACACAATGTCTGCTGGAAACAACAGAAATGAAGGTTTTATGAAAAATAACAAACCAAACTGTAAAATACATAGTAAGAAGTGAGGAAATATCACGAGCTGTGGTATAGAGGAAATAAACATGTGTACCAAAAGAAGAAAAATAGAATGGAATCAACATATAGAAAAAATGACAAAAAATAGAATAGTACAAATAACAAGAGAAAAATTGCCAAATGGAAGATCATTTGGACGACCCAAGAAAAGATCGTCAGACAACGTTAATTGAGGCTAAAAACCGAAGTAAAACAAGCATTAGCCTATTTATAAAGTACGAAGTAATTCGAGTTGTTAAACCGAAAGATCAGTCAGAGTTTATATCGATAACACAATAACGAACAGAATTGCACTTCTGAGATTGAACACCATGCCGTGCAATAAAAACGTCATTATACACACCGCTACATAGACAAAAATACCAACGCTGGAATGCCACAATACAATATTGGAGACCTTGCTAAGGTAGACGACCAAGAGAGACCACAAATGAGATGGGTTGATGACATAAAACAATAGCAGGAACAAATTGGAAGTATGTTACTCAGGATAGAAATCGATGGAAGGAGTTGGGAGAGGCCTATGTCCATAAAAGGACAATAGAAAAAAATAGACAGATCTTATAATACCAAATACAGTGATGAGCGCGATAATAACCGGCAAAATAGCGCAAAAGATGGAAAACATAATACATTGCGAAACAAAAAGAGATGAAACTAGTGAATGTGGAAATGATCGTTATAAACGTATAAATTAACATTACATTACATACATAGTTTCCCACCTTTAGACGTCTGTGACAGGAGTATTTTATAAAATTCTACTGTCACAGTGACAGTTGTCATACTCCTCTGATACGTCTAAAGGTGGGAAACTAAGTATGTAATGTAATGTTAATTTATAAGTTTATAACGATCATTTCCATCTCCATTAGTTTCATCTCTTTTTGTTTTGCAATGTATTATGTTTTCCATCTTTTGCGCTATTTTGCCGGTTATTAGAGCGCTCATCACTGTATAATAGCAAAACACCGAAAGAAATCAAAAAAACAGCCACCAAAATACCTAGAATTGACATAAGAAAACCAATATCCCGAATAAAGTACGTGCCTCCTAGTGGCGGGATACGGGCAACAACACATTGGCTTATAGGGCAGTCCTTACAGTAGGGATCCTGGCCTATACAGAAAAATGCAGGCGGGTGTGGGGTAATACTGCACTTTGGTTGCATTGGTGGTGTATTGGCTAAACATGCAGGGCAGGGTATGGTGCTGATAGAAAAGGCATTCAGGCATCAAATATCCAAAAATCTTTTCAGGCCATAATAATGAAAAAACCTTCTCCAATCGCAATAAAAACTTATACTGAAATGATGGCATCTCCTGAGGTAAAATGTTCCGGAAGTAAAATGAGCCTCCGTTCTGATCTCCGGGTGAGGACTACCTCAGGGAGAACACCATTTCAGTTTAGAAAAATCAGGATAGGGTCTTGGAATCTTGGTAGTCTTACAGGTAAGAGTCTGGAGTTAGTGGATGCGCTCAAACGAAGAAGAGTTCAAATTGCTTGTATTCAAGAAACTAGGTGGAAAGGACAAAGGGCAAAAGAACTAGGTGATGGATATAAATTGTTGTATGTAGGGAGTAGTAATACTAGAAATGGAGGTATAATTGCTGATAGTGAAATGAAAGGTAACGTAGTAGAAGTTGTAAGAACGAGTGATAGAATGATGTCAGTGAAATTTGTAATTGATAAAGAGGTATTGAATGTTGTGTGTGTGTGTATACTCCTCAAACAGGTCTGGGTGAGAATGAAAGAAAAGCTTTCTATGACCAATTAGGAGACGTACTGAGTGATATTCCAGCAGAGGAGAAAGTTATAATAGGAGGTGATTTCAATGCACATGTGGGCCAAGCTAAGACAGGATATGAAACAATACATGGGGGATTAGGCTTTGGAACTATAAATGAAGCTGGAGATGATATGCTAGAATTAGCAACATCATTGGATATGGCGATTGTTAACACATTCTTTAAAAAGAGAGAAGCTCAACTTATTACCTACAAAAGTGGACAACATCAATCCCAAATACACTACTTCATGATAAGGAAAGAAGACATACGTGAATGCAAGGACTGCAAGGTAATAGTTAGTGAGACAGTAAGCCAACAACATAAGCTGCTTGTTCTGGACATCGAAGTAAAAAGCGAAACTAAACAAAAAATCAAGTGGTGGATGCTAAAAGATGAGAAGGAAGGTCTATTCAGGGAAAGAATAGTAGAAAAAATATGTTGGAACATGAAAAGAAGCCCTAACACAATTTGGAGAAAAATGGCCAATATTATTAGAGAGACGGGAGACGGCTATTGAAATACTTGGGAAAACGTCAGGAAAGAAGTTTGAGGATAGAGAGACTTGGTGGTGGTCAAATGAAGTACAAGGAAAAATAAAAGAGAAGAGAAAATTACATAAAAAGTGGCAAGAAACCAGATCGGACATAGATCTTCAAAACTATATGGTCGCCTAAAAGGAAGCGAAAGTAGCAGTAGCAAAAGCTAAAGCAAAAGCGTATTCAAACCTATACGATAAACTTGATACCAGGGAAGGCGAAGCAAAGATATATAAAATAGCCAAACAGAGAGCAAAGAAAGCAAGAGATTTTAATCAGATTAGATGTATCCGAGATAAAAATAATAAAGTACTCATTCACGAAAAGAATGTCAAAAAGAGATGGAGAAAGTATCTTGACAGTTTATTAAATGAAGAATTTGACAGACAGCCTGTGGAGTTAACGGAGACAGTAACAGCAATGGTTACCAGAATAACAAACGAGGAAGTGGCTCAAGCACTTCAAAAAATAAAGAAAGGAAAAGCTGTCGGACCAGATGATATTCCTGTGGAAGTATGGAGAGCATTGGGAGAGACAGGAATAAGTTGGCTAGTGGGTCTATTTAATAGAATTATGGAAGTTGGACAAATGCCTAGTACTTGTCTACAAAAACAAAGGAGACATACAACAATGCACAAACTACAGGGCTATAAAACTACTTAGCCACACCATGAAAATATGGGAGAGAGTAATTGATAGACGGATACGTGAAGAAACCGATATATCCGATAATCAATTTGGCTTTATGCAGAGCAGATCAACAACAGATGCAATTTTCATTGTAAGGCAATTGATGGAAAAATAGAGGAATAAAGAGACCAACGCTCATATGGTATTCATTGATCTTGAGAAAGCATATGATAGAGTTCCTCGAGAGATTCTGTGGTGGGCACTCAATAAGAAAGGAGTCCCTGGCGAATATGTAAAGATTGTGAGAGATATGTATGAGGGAGTAAGGACTAGTGTTAGAACAGGTGTGGGAGAGACTGATAAATTTCAGGTGAAAGTAGGATTACACCAAGGCTCGGTGCTTAGTCCTTATTTATTCTCATTAGTTTTGGACCAGATAACAGCGAAACTACAGGGTAGTATTCCATGGTGCCTAATGTATGCTGGTGATGTAGTGTTAATAGGAAATAGTGAAAGAGACTTAAAACAAAAACTGGAACAGTGGTGACAAGCTCTGGAGGAAAAAGGTTTAAAACTTTGTAGGACAAAAACAGAGTATTTGGAATGTTCATTTAAAGATGGAGTTACTACAAATAAAATGGTATCTTTGGATGGTGAAATTATTGTGAAAAGCAATAGTTTTAAGTACCTAGGATCGGTATTACAGAGTAATAGAGAAATAGATGGAGATGCATGCAGTAGAATTAGGGATGGATGGATGAAGTGGAAAGAAGCGAGTGGTGTGTTGTGTGACAGAAAAATTCCAATAAAGCTGAAGGGAAAATTCTATAAAATAGCCATAAGACCGGCTACGATGCACGGAACTGAATGTTGGGCAGTGAAAAAGAAAGAGGAACAACGAATGCATGTGGCGGAAATGAGAATGCTTAGATGGATGAGTGGATTGACAAACAAGGATAAAATTAGAAATGAGTATATTAGGGGAAGTCTAGGTGTGGCACCAATTGATGCCAAAATGAGAGCCTATGTTAAGATGGTTTGGTCATGTTCAACGTCGAGACGTTAATCACCCAATACGAAGAATAGCTGAAGTGCAGATTCCTGGAAGGACTGGAAGACCAAAGAAGACCTGGGGGGAGACGATAAGGCAGGGAATGTTGGTAAAGGGGATTAACATTGATATGACCCAAGATAGAATTGCGTGGAGAAATGCAATTAGGGAAGCCGACCCCGCATAGGGATAAGGCAAAGAGAATGATGATGATATGATGATGACGTAAGGAAACCAATCTCTGCCAACGGATCAAAGAACAAATACACAACAAATTCCAGAAAGTAGAAATACAAGAGAGCGATACATCCCTTAAAGGCGAGCAAAGGATAACAGAAGAAATATGATCATTGATATCCGAAAGGAAGAGATACAAGAATAAAACGAACAACAATACAAAAATGTAGTTAAAACAATCAAACAAAAAATCAAAGGAGCCAAGAAACTTTGGCTATCATAAAAATATGCAGATATAGAAATAAGTATTAGCAAACTAACATGAGAGTTACTAACTTTAACATATACAGGAAAATTAAACAAACAGCTGCCATATATAAAAAAGGAGATATTTAAAGCATAATTGACAAATACTACAAATAAATTGATAGGGATACGATAAAATAAATAGATAGGGAGAATATATAAAAGAAAAATTTGAACATGACGATAGAATGAACGCAAGAATGGAGAGAATAGAACCAAGAGGTAGAAACGTCAGAGAATACAGAAGAGCAGGGGATACTGGATTCCATCAAAATAAGAAAACTTCACAATACTTGGGTCATATAACACGTGGTGACAGATATGAACTCCTAAAATTAATTATGCAGGGAAAGATTCAAGGAAGGCGCAGCATAGGTAGGAGAAAAATGTCCTGGCTGAGAAATCTCAGAGAATGGTTTGGATGCAGCTCAACTGAACTCTTTCTGGCTGTAGTGTCGAAAGTGAGAATAGCAATGATGATTGCCAACCTTCGTCGCGGAGATGGCACGTAAAGAAGAAGAAGTAGAAACGTTTCTACAATTACCAAAGGAGAAATGGAAAAATCGCTAAAACGTATAAAAAATTATAAAGCCATGGTAACAGATGAAATGACTACATAAATCGTAAGACTAACAGAAAACCACAATGTAGAAAATTTAATGAAATGTACTGAGTAAATTCCAAAAGAACGGGTAATATCTTAATTGACCCCAAAACCCAAAAAACCGAACGCAATGAAATGAACGGCTGAACCTATATTAAATGAACGGCTTGATGAACCATATCGTTGTCATTAAGGCAAAACTCACTAAATCCACTTTTGTAAAAATTGAGTTAAGTATCCTAATTGATTCACACTATCAATTTTTATAGTCTGGCAGAAATAACGAAGTCCTAGAAAGTACGTAGAGTTGGTTGTCTAAGTCACAGAATATGCATAAGTCCAAAATTACCATTTTGTTTTCAGGCAGAAGTCACTAAATGTTCGTTTTCTCAGATTTTTTATTTTGGACTTAGTGACTTTTGCCGTAACGACGACGATATGTCTCCATAGTCTTCCTGCGAGTTATACAGAAAGAAAGAACTAGACTATATTTTATAATAATCCAAAACCAATTGGAACATAGAAGAGGCTTGGAACTAAAGAGGCATTATTTACTGTACAAAATACTCATACAATGGTCGCAAGATGTCAACTGTGACGTATTCATATATCTATGTAGTTGTCTTTAAGAAAGCCTTGAACAAAATACTATACAGAAAGTGAATTTATTAACGTTTCGAAGCCCAAATCGGGTTTCGTTGTCAAAATATAAAACACTATTAAAATAAAACAAACATGTTTTTGCTAAGTAAAAAAATTCTTCTAATAATTTATTTAATCTGACTCATTTATATTGGCAATTCAGATGTATATTATACATTTTAAAGTAGAAGACTTTAAAATGATATTGCCAATATTTATGAGTTGCGTTCCTGGGACGACTTTACTAAAAGATAGTTCATTCGATTACATGAAATCAATCCCAACTCAAGAATATCCGTCGCAAAAAAATCATAGCATGTGATCTGTCTTTAAAAAGACAACCAAATGCAACGATGACAGTAAAATTCTCGCGTTAGAGATTCCATAGTAAATCACGAGGGAAAACCAGGAAAAAACCTCGTGATACTATCCCGACATCGTAAGTATTTGGTCTTACATTTAATCTACCTTCAAAAAACTAATACCAAATTCTGACTTTAATATGTTTAAATTATAAATAATATTAATATTACATAGATATACAATAAGTAATACTAAAATATAAAATTTGTACTAACTCGATATGTTATTTACTTACTAATCGTGGTATTTTCTTTCTATTGATTTCCTCTTTCAGTATGGGTAACCACATCCTACTGCATTCTACCGAGGAATTTGCGACACAATTGGTTTCATTTAGCATAATTAGAGCCGCTTCTTTGATTTTTCTCTTTTTACTATCTGATTCTTTCAGGACTATACTTGAATCTCTCCACTGAACTCTATGTTCATTATCCCATGCGTGTTGACATATCTGAGATCTATCAAATTCTCTGTTTTTAATATAAGACTGATGTTCACTTATTCTAACGTTTAATGGTCTTGATGTTTCACCTAAATAAAATTGTTCGCATTCACAAGATATTCTATAAATGCAATTCTTTGTTCTTTCTTGTTCATTGTTAGGTTTAGTTTTAGATAGAATAGATCTCAATGTGTTTTTTGTTTTGAATGTTGTTGAAATGTTGAATTTATTTCCTATCGTTTTAAGTTTCTCGGATAGTCCTTTTATATATGGTATTGTTATTTTCCTCGTATTATTTCTTGTGAATGTTGTAGGATCCCATTCTAAGTTGTTCTGTTCCATTCGATCTAATCTTGTCAATTCCTTATTTAAAACGATAGGAAATAAATTCAACATTTCAACAACATTCAAAACAACAAACACATTGAGATCTATTCTATCTAAAACTAAACCTAACAATGAACAAGAAAGAACAAAGAATTGCATTTATAGAATACCTTGTGAATGCGAACAATTTTATTTAGGTGAAACATCAAGACCATTAAACGTTAGAATAAGTTAACATCAGTCTTATATTAAAAACAGAGAATTTGATAGATCTCAGATATGTCAACACGCATGGGATAATGAACATAGAGTTCAGTGGAGAGATTCAAGTCTAGTCCTGAAAGAATCAGATAGTAAAAAGAGAAAAATCAAAGAAGCGGCTCTAGTTATGCTAAATGAAACCAATTGTGTCGCAAATTCCTCGGTAGAATGCAGTAGGATGTGGTTACCCATACTGAAAGAGGAAGTCAATAGAAAGAAAATACCACGATTAGTAAGTAAATAACATATCGAGTTAGTACAAATTTTATATTTTAGTATTACTTATTGTATATCTATGTAATATTAATATTATTTATAATTTAAACATATTAAAGTCAGAATTTGGTATTAGTTTTTTGAAGGTAGATTAAATGTAAGACCAAATACTTACGATGTCGGGATAGTATCACGAGGTTTTTTCCTGGTTTTCCCTCGTGATTTACTATGGAATCTCTAACGCGAGAATTTTACTGTCATCGTTGCATTTGGTTGTCTTTTTGAAGACAGATCACATGCTATGATTTTTTTGCGACGGATATTCTTGAGTTGGGATTGATTTCATGTAATCGAATGAACTATCTTTTAGTAAAGTCGTCCCAGGAACGCAACTCATAAATATTGGCAATATCATTTTAAAGTCTTCTACTTTAAAATGTATAATATACATCTGAATTGCCAATATAAATGAGTCAGATTAAATAAATTATTAGAAGAATTTTTTTACTTAGCAACAACATGTTTGTTTTATATTAATAGTATTTTATATTTTGACAACGAAACCCGATTTGGGCTTCGAAACGTTAATAAATTCATTTTTTAGTAAAATTGTGGCTTATTTCCCATAAAAAATACGTAATTATAAAAATGCCACAAGGAAATAGCTTCAGAACAACATATACAGAAAGCTTGCACATATACAGGGAGTCCCGAAAAGATTGGTCATAAATTACATCACATATTCTGGGGTCAAAAATAGTTCGATTAAACCTAACTTATCTTAGTACAAATGTGCTCATAAAAAAAGTTACAGCCCTTTGAAGTTACAGAATAAAAATCGATTTTTTTTAATATATCGAAAACTATTAGAGATGTTTTTTTAAATAGATATGTATCATTCTTATGGCAGGTTCATCTTAAAACAAAATTATAGTGAAGTTTGTCCACCCCATAAAGATTTTTTGGGGGTTTTGTTCCCTTAAACCCCCCAAACTTTTGTGTACGTTCCAATTAATTCATTATTGTGGTAGCATTAGTTAGACACAACGTTTTTAAAACTCTTTTGCCTCTTAATATTTTTTCGATAACCAAGTTTTTATCAAGATACAGCTTTTTTAATATATTTACATAAAAATTGTATGGAGGTTTTGTTCCTTTAAACCCCCCAAATGTTTGTGTACGTTCCAATTAAACTATTATCGTGGTACCATTAGTTAAACACAGTGTTTTTAAAACTTTTTTGCCTCCTAGTGTTTTTTTGACAAGTCATCTTTTATCGAGATGTGGCTTCTTTTTCAAAATATACCTAAAAATCGTCGGCTTAGGGACACAAAATTGTATCTCAGAAATGACTACTTTTCAGCAGAGCTTATTTAAGGTTTTTAAAAAAGTGATTTGCATTTTGTAGTGATCTGTAGTTTATTCTCAAATTTTTTGTTCCGAATTATTAATCTTAGAAATGTTTACTTTAAGGTAAAATACAATCATACCCAACAATGGATAAATTGTGTCCTGAAAATAATAACATTTAGATAAAAAGTGGTGGAGATACATTTTTGTGTCTCTAAATGAAACGTCTATTATTATAGACACTTACTGTTGGGATCAGTAATTTATTGGTAATTCTTTGGTCCTATAGTATTATAATCTAATTTTACAACTGAGGGTTACCCAATTTTCTAATAATATTAATAAAAGTAATTATCATAATTAATTTTATAACTTTATTTAAAATCACAAAATAAAAGTAATCGACTTTTAGATACTGATAGAACCGATAAACAGTTTTTTTATTTATTTTTTTTAATAAACATCAACTTTGAAAACATTTTCAAACATTAATTTTAATTGTGTCAATCACTTTGCACACCTGATTGATTGTGATACGCTCTGCTGAAGAGTAGTCATTTCTGTGATACAATTTTGTGTCCCCCTAAGCCGATGAAATTATGTATCAACTTATTCACTTTTTTACGCCTTCACAGTTGTAATAGTCCACGAAATGCAACAGACCACGCTGCCAAATATACGAAAAAAATTAATAAATCCATTGTTGCTACCTACAACCACCATTCAGTGCAATAAAATTTATGCCACAAAAATGTAACTCAGTATCATCAGCCAAAACATAGTATCACAGAAATGTAAGACCACTTACATTTCTGTGACACTTACAGATTGCTAAGAAATGTAGTTACGAAAACTCCTGACTGGGGTTTAAGGTGTTCGGAGAAATACAATTTTGTGTCACTCAAAAAAACTCAATAAGTAAGTAAGTTCAGTGGTGTAGATATCTCAAAATGGAAAAAATGTAGTTACATTTTTGTGTCCCTAAGCCGACGAAATGTAAATTATAAATAAATTTTCAGATTATTAACAGGTCTCTATAATCGTACTTAACCATATACAGGTATGTGGTGGATTCGACAAATATTCAAAATATGTCGATATACACTGGCTTTTCGAAAAAGTACTAAGAGGCAAAAAAGTATTAAAAACATTGTGGTTAACTAATGGTGCCACAATAATAATTTAATTGGAACGTACACAAAAGTTTGGTGGGATTTAAAAGAACAGAACCCCCATAAAATTTTTATGGAGTGCACAAATTTCACTTTAATTTCTTTTAAGATGTTGCTGCCATAAGAATGCCACATGCCCATTTTTAATCAAAAATCTCTAAGAGTTTTCGATATAGGAAAAAAAATTGATTTTCATTTTGTAAGTTCAAAGGGCTGTAACTTTTTTTGTGTGCACTATTGTATATAGGTAAATGAGGTCCCATGAACCCTTTTTTGACCCCAGAAACTGTGATATAATTTATGACCAATCTTTTCGGGACACCCTGTATAATATGTTTACGGAATAATTACGGAACACAGCAATACATGATAAGGATGTGAAAATCATTACAAATTTATACCGATATCAGAAAAATTTTGAAAAGTGTAGTAGAGCTTATTCAAACTATTTGCTATCTTAATTATTAAAGTACTTACCAGAAAGTAACAAAATATTGACATACGCTTAACAAAGCTTGGCTAAGTATAAAGAGGAATAATATAGAAAAAGCCTTAAAGATATGTCCACCAGCTTGAGCATACTTTCGATAAACACGTCCAGAAATAATTCCTGTACTTTTACCTTCTCTTTGTAATACAGGACCTGCTTCTCCTTCAGCTTCTTCTTCTTTTGTTTGAACAACCTTAGACTTCCTTCTTATCTCTTCTTCCTCCTCTTCTATATCATGCAACAGTTCACTATAATGTGTATTAGAATCTTTTATATTATTATAGGACCCGGAGACAGCTATTTGTCCATTTTTTAATAAATATATATTCTGAATACTTTTTAAATACTGTAGTTGATGAGTGACCAGTACGACGCACTTGCTTCCAAGGTATTCACAAATACATTCTTCAAATATATGTTTACCAACGTGTGTATCCACAGCGGATAAAGGATCATCTAGTAAGTAGATATCAGCGTCTTTGTAAACTGCCCTAGCTAAGTTTATTCTAGCTCTTTGTCCTCCACTTAAGGTAACACCTCGTTCACCCGCTAAGGTTCGATCACCATAAGGGAATAGAGTAAAGTCCCTTTCTAGTGCACATACACGAACTACTTCGTTGTATTTGAGTTGGTCATATGTTTCTCCAAATAGGATATTTTGCCTAATACTACCTCCAAATAACCAAGGCTCTTGAGAAGCATACGAAATTTTTCCAGTGACATTAACAGATCCACTTTCTAATTCGAGCTCTTTCATAATTATGTGCAACAAAGTTGTCTTTCCGCTTCCTACGGATCCAACAACAGCAGCTACACTACCAGCTGCCACATCCATGTCAATGTTCTCTAAATTGTTCTCGTATTGTGACTTCAACCATTTAGCAGACGCCTTTTTAATATGAATGCTTCCCTTATCAGATCCAGTTAACACTTGTAAGTCTTGTTTACCGTTTTGTTTACCATTCAGTGAATTTTTAAGATTTTCAATGTTAAGTTCATCATATTGCAAAAATTTCTCGATTCTCTTCATGGATATCCACATTTCGGAGCCTTGAGAAACGGCCATGGGTAAGAAGTAAGTAAGGCTGCCCATGAGACGATAATATGAAGTAACTGTAAACGCATATGAAGCTGTTAGGGGATTTCCTGTCAATACATATGTCACCAGGCATATGGCAACAGCTATATCATTTAAAGTCATAGCTATGGAAATTAGAATTCCACGGATTACGGATGTTTTCCTAATGAATTTTATTTCATTCCTAAAACATTAAATAAAGAAAATTATTAAAATTCGTAAAATAAAAAAACATCGGAAACAATTTCCGAAGTGGAAATCGAGTCAAATAAACTTAATTTCAATGTAAATTGCGACTTTTTCGCAACAAAAATATTAAATTGATTAAAGATACCACAAATAGCTTCAGAACAATTTTACGTATTTCTTTGTATATTTTGAGAAGTAATAAAATTAAGCTGTAAATAAAATATTAGTCCATTTGTGAGTGATTCCCAAAAATAGCAATTTACATATACTTACAATTGTTTCGACACCAAATATAAACATCTCGAAATGATGATGAAAAGGTCGCTAATGTTAGCACACATTCATGTAATGTAAGGGAAATAAGTCCACTACTCACAATCCTTTACTACGTTTAATTATATTACGTTTGGCTTTAATGAGTTTTGTTTGTAGTAAGTTGGCATCATGTTCAAAGCCTCTTCCATTGTCGACTCTACTTGTGTGAGTGTTTTCCCCTTTACGGCGATACCAAGATCGTAAACAAAACTCTCAGTCTGGGGGTGTATTGGTTGGTCGTTGGTGTAGATGTTAAATAGGGACGGCGCCAGAACGCTTCCTTGAGGTAGGCCATTTTTTGGTTTCTGCATCTGCTGTTCTTTTCATTTAGCACAACGTAGAAGCGTCTATTACATAAAAGTGATCTAATGATATTTACCAGGTTATAAACAAGCACAGTGTTATAGATTATAGTTAGCAAGGTCCTGTGGTTTCTCGTATCATAGGCCGCTGTGAAGTCTATCAAGGCCACTCCCACTATCTATTTCTTTTCAAATGCCTCCCCTATGTACTCTGTTAGGTTCAGCACTTGGCCTGTGCATGATTTACCTGGTCTGAAGCCTGCTTGTCGTGGGATTAGTTTTGCATCTAATTTTTCCTGGATGCGGTTCAAAATGAGCGGTTTATACAATTTATACAATGGCATAGGAGAGATATTGGACGGTAGCTACTCGGTAGTTCAGGGTCTTTCCCAGGTTTCAGAAGGGCTACTACATTTGATGTACGCCAAAGTTTTGGAATCTGGTAGGTAGAGCGACAGATGTTAAATAGATCGAGCACCTATTGTCTCGCTTTTGGTCCGAAGTGTTTTATCTGCTCTGTTAGAATTTTGTCCACCCCAGGTGATTTTCCATTTTTCATACAGTCCATACCATTTTTGAGCTCTTCGATGGTAAATGGGTTTCGCAAGAGAGTTCTTTCCTGTTCTTGAGTTCTTATAATCTTTGACGTTTTGCAACGATGGTTTGCTTTGCCATTCAAAAGCAGTTGGTGGGCTATCTGATTTGGCGTTATTGCACATGGCTTTTTCATTTCTTTGGGATCACCGTTAAGTTTTTTAATCATATTCCAAGCCTGCTTACTACTGTGCGTCATATCCATTTTACGTAATGTCTCGTTCTACCGTTCTTGTCTGGAGGCGCTTAGTATTTGCTGCAGTATCTCCCCTATCTCTGCCGTAACTTCGCTAAATAGGTCTTTACTATATTCTTCGGTGTATTTTGTCATAACGTATTTTGCTTCGTCGATCAGACGAGATATGTAATGTTGTTGACATCCTCTGGGTATGTATTTACATGAGGTTCGTTTCACAAGTTTGATGAACACATCATAGTTTGACATCATAGTTTTTGGGGATCGGGACTAAGTTTTTCCCTTGTGCTTCCAATTCATCAGTATATTTTTCCCAGTTCGCTTTTTTGAAATTAAACCTTCGTTTGAAAGGTACCTTGAGAGCTTTTATAGCGCTGTATACAGTTATTCCCACGGGCCTATGTTGTGTCTTTGGTATAGGCTTATATACCGTTGTAACGCAACGGTCCTCTAAAGACATGCTGATGAAGGTGGCATCCGGGTTGTAATCTTTCTTCCATATTTTGCTTTGGAACGAATAGGACAGTTTTGGGTCATGCAGCAGTGCCAGGTCGTTTTGTTCAGCCCAAGATTCCACAAGATCTCCATTTTTATCAGTTGAAGCGTAGCCCCAATGAACATTATGACTATTAAAATCCCCGAGAATGAATCTGGTTTTTGAGAAGCTAAATTTTTTGGAGGGGAGAAAACAAAGTCTCTCAAGGGTGGTTTATACACAGATGTCACTGTGCAGGCTCTTATTTCGACGATCAGAATTTCAATGTCGTTGTAGTATGTTTTTCCAGCTGATGTTACATCAATTTCTCTCCTCACTAAGATGGCACTTTCGTGTTTTGCACTTGGATGTTCAATGATAAGCTGAATTCCCTCAACGCTAGGTCTATGTACTGATATGTCACGGCGAGTCTCTTGTATACAAAATAGGTTTGTTCTAGCATCAGTCTCAAACGGTTTGAAACCATCAGCGAATAGCGGACCAGCGCGAGTATAGGGGATAGCACTGGTGACTGTATTATGTTCTCTCACTGAACAACTGTTTGCTGACGGTTTCTGACTAGTTTGACTGTTTGCTAGAACAAACCTAATATATCACATTTGTGAATTTTCCACAGTTCAGACAAAACTTCCTGTTTATTACAAGTAATACCCAAGAGAACCCTGAGGAGAGCCGTTGGTTCTGGTTTGTTTGTTCGGATCCAGTGGTGGAAGGATTAGCCTCCCGAGGGGCGTTTCGAGGGAGAGCCAGTGACATTTTTTTTTCTTATAATATCACCTACGTGGAGCTCCTTCCGTGCTCCCCGGCTCAGTACAAGCTTTTAAAATGCTTCATTGAATATTGAACTGATATCCTTAGTTTATTCTGGGTCTAAGATGTTGTATAATTGGTAAACTGCGAAACCGGTCGTCCAACCTTTTTTTAATTATTCTTCTTCTTCTTCCTGCTTTCTCAAGAGGTTCGCACCAGATCCATCTTCGGATGCCTCCTCCAGGTTACCACTCCATCTCCTCCTTGGCCTTCTTATCTCGTTCGGCCGTTTGTTAATCTGTCTCGTGATATTTTTACCAGTCTACCTTCTCCCATTCTGCTTATATGGCTATATAAGCATATTTTTTTCTTTTCAGTGTCCAGTTATTTATATTCTCTATATTACAGCTTTGCCTGAGGTCTGTGCTACGTTGTCTGTCCCATATTGATGTTTCTGTGATATCTCGAAATATTTTCATTTCACACGTTTTCATCAGTCTTTTTGTCCTTGTGGTGGCAGGTCTTGTTTCCGCAGTGTAAGTCATAATTGGCCTAACTACTGTCCTATAGATCTTGGCCTTTGTTTCTGTCCGTAGATGTGTGTGGCGCCAGATAATGTGTTTTAGATAATCCTGCTAATCTGTTGGCTTTGTTTATTTGTTGAGAAACTTCTGCTTCTGGATAATAGATTTAACTGTGCATCTAGTACTAGGAGTGCATCTATCACTAGTACTCCCAGGTAGCTGATACTTCTTTCTTGCTGAATTATTTTTCTGTCCACTTCCAGCTTGCACCTTATTGGATCTATAGAGATTACCATACTTTTTGTTTTATTTGGTGATATTATCATGTTGAACAATCTTGCTGTTATCTTAAATTGATATATAAGTCTCTGAAGGTCATCTTCACTTTCTTCAATAAGTATGGCATCATCTGCAAAGCGTACTACACGGATAATTTCTTCATTCATTCTGTACCCTATACTCAGGTTGTAACGGTGCGAAGGTCACTAGTATTTTCAAATTAGTAACACTTTCGCTATACTCTGTATTTTAAATTCGTTAAAACCAAGTTTGTGTTTCAGAGAATTGTCGGTTCTCACAAATCTATGGTATTACGTAATTCGTTCTCGATTCTCATGATATTTATATCTCTTTTATCTGAGGGGTCTCGATGTGTGTTGTACCGTCAAAGTGATCTTTAGCTAAATTATGAAGAATACAAACAACAACGAATAAAAGTCAATGAACTAGTTAGATTAGCGAAAGAGAAGTCATGGAAGGAATTCGGTGAGAAGATTGAAAAAAATAGTAAGGGGAATCAAAAACTATTTTATAAAGCCATAAAAACAATGAGAAAAGGAAAGGCACACAACTCAAAGGCAATCAAAAGTTCAGATGGTGTACTATTAACGGAAGAAATGAAGATAATGAACAGATGGAAAAAATATTTTCAAGATCTACTGGAAGGTACAGAAGAAAAAATAGAAAGAGATAATAGCGACTACACATCAAAACCAAAGCCACGATGAAGACTACATAACAGTGGACGAATTAAAAGAAGCCATAGGAAAACTAAAACTAGGAAAGGCACCAGGGCAAGACAAATTAACATCAGAAATTATTAAAAGCCTAGGAACGAGGGGCACTGAATTGCTGCTAAAGATAATGAATAAAGCAACTAAAGAAGAAGTGATACCAAAAGACTGGGAAATGGGATTAATATTAGCAATATTTAAAAAAGGTGACAAGAATGATTGTAGAAATTATCGTGAAATAACTCTATTAAGCACAGCTCTGAAGGTATATGAACACATTCTTGAAAAAAAGCTAAGAGCAATAGTAGAACCTACCCTCTGTGAAACGCAAAGCGGATTTAGAAAAGGCAGAAGCGTACAAGACCATATCTTTACAATAAAACAAATAATTACAAAGTCGTATCAGAAAAAACAAAAGGTGTGCTTTGCGTTCATAGACCTGGAAAAATCATTTGATAAAGTGCCACGAGCAAAGATTTGGGAAACGTTGCACCTAAAATGTGGAGTGCACCACTCCACTTGCGTTGAGGCTGTGAAACCGGTCGTCCAACCTTTTTTTAATTATTCTTCTTCTTCTTCCTGCTTTCTCAAGAGGTTCGCGCCAGATCCATCTTCGGATGCCTCCTCATCAGATATCCAGGTTACCACTACATCTTCTCCTTGGCCTTCTTATCTCATTTGGCCGTTTGGTAATCTGTCTCGTGCTATTTTTACCAGTCTTAATTCTCCCATTCTGCTTATATGGCTATATAAGCATATTTTCTTCTGTTCAGGTCCAGTCATTTATATTCTCTATATTACAGCTTTGCCTGAGGTCTGTGCTACGTTGTCTGTCCCATATTGATGTTTCTGTGATATCTCGAAATATTTTCATTTCACACGTTTTCATCAGTCTTTTTGTCCTTGTGGTGTCAGATCTTGTTTCCGCAGTGTAAGTCATAATTGGCCTAACTACTGTCTTATAGATCTTGACCTTTGTTTCTGTCCGTAGTTGTGTGTTGCGCCAGATAGTGTGTTTAAGATATCCTGCTAATCTGTTGGCTTTGTTTATTTGTTGGGAAACTTCTGCTTCTGTATAATATATTTAACTGTGCATTAGTACTCCCAGGTAGCTGATACTTCTTTCTTGCTGAATTATTTTTCTGTCCACTTCCAGCTTGCACATTATTGGCTCTTTAGAGATTACCATACTTTTTGTTTTGTTTGGTGATATTATCATATTGAACTTTCTTGTTGTTATCTTAAATTTTATCAAGATTTAATAAAATGTAATGTTTTTCCACCTTTCAATGTATCCTATCTATTGTCTCTGAACAGCAAGAACATATATGATTGTTTAATGAAATTTATCTGTGAAACTAAAATTAACCTCTAAACTTATTAATCCTGATAATTTGGTATATTATGTACATATGAAAAAAGAAGAAGAAGAAGAAGATACATAATGGAAAATGTGGTGAGCAACTTGGACAGTCCATAGCGGCCAGCTTTTGAACTGAGCAGAGAGCTGTAGAAGAGTTTGCTATGGAACTCTAAGGACCTCATTGCCTTCCTTATGTATGAACAGGAAACAAAAAAAGTTGTGACTGGCTAAATGACACCCAAGTCTATGCCATAAAAAAAAATCTTAAATTTTTATATGTCTCTGAAGGTCATCTTCACTTTCTGCAATAATGGCATCATCTGCATAGCGTACTGTAGAGATAATTTCTTCATCCATTCTGTACCCTATACTTAGGTTTTTCATTTTATCAATAATTTCATCCATGATGAGGTTAAACAGCAACAAGCTCAATGAGTCTCCTTGACTTAAGCCTCTTTCCACTGGTATTGGCTGTGTTAGTTTGTTATTAATTTTGGCCTGTATGTTATTTCTGCTGTACATGTTTTCTATAGTCTTGATAATTTCGGATGACATGTTTCGTTTATATAACGGTCATTTCGTCGGCCTCATATGAAAAGTGCCTAAGCTCCAAAATAAGCAAAAATGAGATTTTTGCGCCATCTAATTAATATTTATGGTACGCATGCATAGCAAGACAAAAAAGTTCAAAATGTCAATAGATGTCGCTAGAACCACAAAAAAGAATTCTACAAACTCATTCTTTCGATGGTTCTTTAAATCAGTTTTTTGCGTCTCCTGTGTATTAAATAGTGTGTTGTTACTGCCTTCTGGTTCTAATTAATTAAAAAGACTAAACACGTCTTACTATACATTATATTTTATTCACTGGTATCCAATATCTAAACAATAACATTAATGATTCATAGCGCCTCGCCTTACTACATACTAACTTCTAATAATTATTTGTATATCTATATCCATACTGATTGCTCAGCGTGTTTTTATACCTATCTGAACCATAACAAATATAGTTCAAGTTCACTCGTAATAAACATGTGATACAAACTATAAGCTATTGTTGTTATGTATGTTCAATACCCTAAAGGTTAATAACATCATATTTAAATTATGATTTATACAGAGGTTCATAATATACCACATCTCCGCCGTTTTTAAAAAAGAAAGTCCTAAGAAGAGAAGAAGAATATCTGACGGTATATTCCTCTTTCCCTTTTACAAAATGTTTATGGTTGCCTAATACTATTTTCAAAAATTAAATATCCTAACTATGCTAACTAACTGTAACATGGTACGTTTCAGAGTTTTTTTTTTAATCCTAAAAATTGTTTATTATTATCACTAATTCACTTTCTGTTCCGTCTTGCTTTTTAGTCTTTTCTCCATTCACAAAACAGTGTCCACATAAAAACAGTGACTAAACCTATCGGGATTTTTAATATAGTCTTTTAGTGCCTATATGCATCTCCTACAAGCAGGGGAATAATCTAATCTACCTAACTAAAAATCTCGTATCTAACTAAAAGTCCTATATATATATATACAAGCTGTACGCTCCCGAGGAAGCTGAAGCTGTTTTCACTTGAAGATCCTTTTTGTGGGGGATCATCCCATTCTGACTTTGGTTTTACAATTGCTGGTGTGACTTCGCTGTTTCCACTACCTTTCTCCATTCTTCTCTCTCTCTGATTTTGCTTCCTATATTTCTAATTTCCATACTTCTTAAGTCTTCTTCCACTTGTTGTCTCCATCTGAGTTTAGGCCTGCCTCTGGTTCTTGTACCTGGTGGTATCCATTCGGTTATAACTCTTAACGGATTGTTCTTCTCTCTTCTCATTATGTGTCCATACCATCTAATTCTCTGTGCTTTTGTTGCTCTTACTATGTTCTCTTGACCCATCCATTCTTGTATTTCGTGGTTCATCCATTGCCTTGCATCCTCTTCGTTTTCCCTCTTTGGTCCCAGAATTTTTCTCATAATTTTTCTCTCAAAAACTTTTAGCTGCTCTTCTTCTCTTGCTGTTAATGTGAATGTCTCCAAAGCATATAGCACTATTGGTCTTATGGTCGTTTTGTAGATTTTCATTTTTGTATTTCGGCTTATCTTCTTATCTTTGAAAATTTTTTTATTTCTGTAGAATGCTTTGTTTCCTGCTTGAATTCTTCTTTTCATATCTACACTTTCATTTCTTCTGTTGACTAATACTCCCAAATATTTGAATGTTTCAACCTCTTCGAAGCTGTGTGCGTCTATTGTCATTTCTGTCAGTTGCGTCTTCTTTTTTTTACTTACATTCATGTATTTTGTTTTATTTTCATTTATTTCCAGTCCTCTTAGTTTGGATTCGTTTTCTATTTCTTGAAAGGTTTTCTTTAATGCCTTTTTATCTGTTGCTACTATGGTTATATCGTCCGCATATCCAATTATTTGTACTGTATTTTTATTTATAGTTCCTGCGTTTGACAACTTTTTTATTATCTTATCTAATGATAGAATAAATAGTACAGTTGAGAGCGCATCTCCTTGTCTTACTCCATTTTTAATTTTTATTATTTCTGTTCTCTCTCTTCCGGTGTCTATTGTTGCTTGGGAATCTCGCATTGTCATTTCTATCATTCTTATAATTTTATTTGGTATTTTGCTCTCTTGTAAGTCTTGGATCATTTTTCTTCTACTTAGTTTGTCAAAAGCCTGTTTAAAGTCTAGAAAAAGTATATGTGCTTCTCCGTCGTACTCGTATGTTTTCTCTATCGCTTGTTTTAGTGTATGGATAGCATCTATCGTGGATCTTCCTTTTCTGAAACCGTACTGGTAGTCTCCTATGCTTTGTTCTGTGTATATTGTTAGTCTGTCTCTAATTATACCAGTCAGTACTTTATATGTTACATTCAGTAAATTAATTGCTCGGTAGTTTTTACATATCCTGTGGTCTCCTTGTTTTGGGATTGTCACAATAATTCCTTTCTTCCATTCTTCGGGCATTGTTTCCTTATTCCATATATTCTGTATTAGTTCATAAATCTTTCTGTATAGTGCTTCACCCCCGTATTTTATAAGTTCTGCACATATTCCGTCGTCTCCCGCTGTTTTCCCGTTTTTCAGTTTGCCTATTGTATCTTTTACTTCTGTATAGGTCAATTCTTCTTCTTCACCTTGTTCCGGGTTCATTATTGTTTCTCTTTCTTCTTCCACATCCGTTTCTTGATACATTTCTTCGAAATACTTCTGCCATGTTTCTGCTTCTATGGCTACATTAGCTGTCCGTTTTCTACTACCTAGCTTTAAGTATTGGTACAGTGGTTTTGAATTGTGTCTCTTATTTTCTGTTTCGATCTCGTTCATAATTTCGTCTACTTTTTTATTTTTCTTTGATTTAAACAATTTCTTTGTCTTTTTCCTTTGATCTTGGTATTTTTCTCGTTCCTCTTCTTTACCTGTGCTTAGCCATTTCAATCTTGTTTTATTCTTTTCGTCCACTGCTAGTTTGCACTCTTCGTCAAACCAATTGTTTCTTCTTTCTTTTTGCATTTTTCCAACTACTTTCTCTGCTGCAGTGTTTATTCCTTGTTTGATTTTTTTCCACTGCTCCTCCATTTCTTGTTCCTCCTTGAACTGCATCTCTACATTTACTTCTTTTACAAATCTTCTTTTTACTCCTTTATCTTTTAATTTATCTACGTCCCATCTTCCCTGTGCTTTTCGTCTTTCATTCTTTGTTGTTTTTATTTTACATTTTGCAATCACTAGCATATGGTCCGAATCGATGTTTGCCCCTCTGTGAGATCTCACGTCATTTATCGACTGTTTGTGTGACTTTTTAATAAGTACATGGTCTATTTGATTCCCCTCCAGACTGCCTGGTCTCATCCATGTTATCTTGTGTATGTTTTTGTGTTTATATCTCGTGCTACTTATGTCCATGTTTAATGCCGCTGCTAAATTACATAATCTTTCTCCATTATTGTTTGTTGTGCTATGTAATGAGTTTTCCCCTGCAACCTCCCTAAAGCATTTTTCTTTACCTATTTGTGCGTTGAAATCGCCTATAATAATTAATATATCTTCTCCCGGGATTTTTTCGGCATTTTCTTCTAGTGTTTCATAGAACTGTTGTTTTATTAAGTCATCACTGTTTTCTGTGGGTGCATAGACATTTATTATGGACAACTTGTTCGGTTTGCTGTTTACTCTTATGTATGATAATCTTTGACTTATGGGTTTAAATTCCATAACTTTATGCCTCATTTCCCCTAACACAATAAAAGCAGTTCCTCCATATCCTTGTTTTTCTTCTCCAGCATACCATACTGTATAATTTTCTTTTTCGATTTTTCCATGTCCCCCCCACCTGGTTTCTTGAATTCCTGCAATATCTATATTGTATTGTTTCAACTGTGTCGCTAGCTCTTCCATTTTTCCTTCTTCTAGCAGTGTCCTGACGTTCCATATTCCAATTTTTTTTGTCATTTTTTTAATTCTCTTCCTTTTTTTTGTATTTTTCTTATTATTTTGAATATACCGTGACTCATTTACCTCTTTGTTTGCATTGTCTGTTTCCTTTTCATCCATCCATTCTCTTTTGTCTAGTTTTTTGGGACATTTTCAATTTCTATAAGTTTATTTTCTCTTGCATTCCATTTTAGCACTTTGTCATTTATTTCTAATTTCTGGTATCTGATTTTTACTTTTGCTCCTTTGCTTCTCTGTTGTTTTGCTATGTCTCTGATTTCTTTTTGTATCTTTGCTTCCTTGAACGTCAGCGCTGCATCTATGTATATTTCTCTACAGTCTCTTGTGTATTTGAGTTTACCTTTTTCTTGCAGTATTTTCTGTTTGTCTTCCCAGCTCTTCGTTTCTATTATACATTTCTTGTATCCTATCTTAAACGCACTTTTAACTTCTATTTTCAGTTGCAGCTCTGTTTCCATCATTTTTTGTATGTTTTCTCTTAGTCTAACTTCATCTTCCAGATCTACCTGAATTCCTGTTATGATTAATTTATTGCGTATTTTTTCTTTATCGATCTTCTCTAATCTATTCTCCATGAGTGTTAACGCTTTTTTGAGTTCTTCGTTTTCTTTCTCCCATTTTTGTTCTTTTTTTTCTACTTCTCTTTTTAAATTTTCTGTTTCTGCTTTGTTTTGCTTAAGCTTCTGCTTAATATCTTCCAGTTCGTTTTTCATATCCTTGATTTCATCTTTAATCTCTGTTTTGCTTTCCAGGATATCTTCTTTAATTTCTTGCCTCATCTGGCTCAGCAATATCTTAATCTCCTCCATGTCCGTTAATATTGTACTTACTTTTTTTATGCGCGTGTCTGGAGCTTTTTTGCTTTTATGTTGCTCTTCTTTGTCTTCTTCAATCGAGCTGTCGTGCTCCGGTTTGTGTCTTTTTCCTTCTTTTTTATTTTCTTCGTTGTTCATCTATTTGTCTTGTTGTTTGTTTTCTAGACTGAAAATATTTATCAATATAATGAGAGAAAAATATATTTTTAGTTCACTTAAAGCTTATAATATACACAAAAAATAGGAAAATGTAACCTGTGTCTAATAGTAATTATTATTATTATTATCTTCTTATTTTTAATTACGTTTTGGTAAGGTCTCAGATATTTTGCACACGCCGGCAACGTCGCATAATATTTGGCCGTACTTCTGTTTGCTAATTTATTTATGGCTTTCAGTAATTAAATATTCATTAATGTTTAATTATACACATTTTTGTTATATTCAATGTTTGTTGAATTTGTAACTTAAAAAAATATTGTTCTGTATAATATTATTGCAAATCTCCTCTCTTACGTGCATCAAATTAACAAAAAGATGACTTACAGTTGAAATGTTGAATTCACCACACACTTTGTGAAAATTTCACCAAAAACCAATGTTTACTTCCGTACTAAAACAACTTTTTCCACCAGAGCGCAAATCAACTTGTGTTCACACCAACTTTTAACACTCTTCTGTCCTAAGCTAATATTACTTCTGTCCTAAGCTAAAAGTCCTAAGCTAAGCTAATATTACTCGAATAAGTAAAAAAATGTATCCTTTACTCTATTAATAATTCCTATTTCAGTCTTCTTTTGATTTATTTATATATGTCTTACTAACTTTAAAATAATGTACCTATAATAAAAATGTAATCTCTCTAAAAACTTCTAATATGTCTCTAAAAACTTCTAATAACTCTCTTGTAGCTATAATAAAGATTTAATCTCTCTAAAAACTTCACTTTTTGTGTCCTTTTGCTTACTATCTACTAACACTTATTGTAAGATATTGTCTATCCTTAATTCAAACACTTCCATTTTCCGCGAAAATTTAACCTGAATTCATTATATACAAAAATAAGTTATTTATAATTTACGTTACTTTAGAGAAAAAAAATTTACAACTTTAATTCTTAGACATAATTCAAGATTAGCTACTTATTTGCTTAGTATCTTCTTAATTTTGCTTCTTTTCTTGCAATTTTTATGTGTCTTCTTTCATTTTTCCCACATATTTTACTAAAAATTCTCTTTTTTCTTTCTTTTCTTCTTGTCTGGTACTACAACTCATATAATTAACTTTTCTTCATATAATAACACTTCTACAGTGTACATAATTCATCTTCATATACATATTTCATATAACAATCATATATCATTTATCTCATATATCATTTCATCATAATCATCACTTCATATACTAGCTCCGATACCTTCGTTTTACCTTAATAAAAGAGGTTTCACTCGGATGTCTTAGTTCTCCGCCAATATTAACCCGAATTTTCGCCCTGATCTGTACGCACCATTAAGGTGGTATAGTTAACTCAAAACACGAAATAGGTATTTTATGCGGTTCAAATTCTTCTAAAAATATCACAACCTCAATCTCTTGCTTTGAGGCCGTTGTTTATTCACGAATAATCATGAATAAAATAGGTACCCTTCAAAACACAGAGTGGGTCTCTAATAAGCGTTCAAGCTTCTATAAATCATTAGTACCTTCCTAATTTGACAAGAGCAGTGGGTTTCTTATTGTCTCTAGTTGCCTCATAATATTTAGCTTATAATATTGTTAGTTCTTCTTCTTATATATATATATATATATATATATATATATATATATATATATATATATATATATATATATATATATATATATAGTCCTCCAGATTCTTTATCTCGACTCTTCAGGTCGGTTCGTTAAAAATATATCTCTTGCTTATAGCAATGTTGGTCTTAAAGCTCTTATATCAACGTATGTCATCACTAATCATTATTCATTAAAAAAATCATTTATATATCATTAGTCACACAAAAATTATTATGAATTATTCAAGTTCATATCATAAAAAAATTTAACACAAAATCGATAAAAATGTATCTAAAAGATCAATAACAAAAACAACTGCTAATAAAATTCAATAAAAATTCAAAAATAGCATATGCAAAATTTAGATAAAAATATTCAAAATCAGTTCACATCTCAAAATTCGATAGAAATTCTTGAAAAAAAAATTCGAGATTCCATCAAATATTCAAAAATAACCGGACTAAAAATCGAAATCGGATAGAGATTTTTCAAATAAATTCAATAAAAATTCAAAATTCAATAAAAATGCAATAATATCATATATAATAAACTTCGATAAAAATATTCAATTCAAAAATCACTTCATATTTCAAAATTCATAGATAAAAAAAATCGATATTTCATAAATTATTCAAAACTCAGCAAAGATAAATATTCAATGTTCAATAATAATATAAAAACGAGGGAAGCATTTTTAATAAAGATAGACATTCTTACTTACATTTTATTTCCACTTTGTCTTTACACTGTCGCTCACTGGGTTTCCTGTCCATCTTCGCCGTCTCCGTTTCCAATTTGTTGCCGCCATCTCTGCTCCTTTCAGAAGACCTCCTCTAATCTGCAGTATCAGCCATGTATTAAATAGTGTGTTGTTACTGCCTTCTGGTTCTAATTAATTAAAAAGACTAAACACGTCTTACTATACATTATATTTTATTCACTGGTATCCAATATCTAAACAATAACATTAATGATTCATAGCGCCTCGCCTTACTACATACTAACTTCTAATAATTATTTGTATATCTACATCCATACTGATTGCTCAGCGTGTTTTTATACCTATCTGAACCATAACAAATATAGTTCAAGTTCACTCGTAATAAACATGTGATACAAACTATAAGCTATTGTTTTTATGTATGTTCAATACCCTAAAGGTTAATAACATCATATTTAAATTATGATTTATACAGAGGTTCATAATATAGCACACCTGTAAAATTTGTTAATTTGGACTTAGGCACTTTTCATATGAGGCCGATGATTTGTGGTATTTGTGGTCAATTTCAGAGAGGTACTAAGGAGGTTTTCATCTCTGTAGTTTGCGGTACTAAGGAGGTTTTCATCTCTGTAGTTTTCGGGTATCGTTATCACCCTTTTTAAACATTATGATCGTTGTGCTAGTGCGTTAGCTGTTAGGTATTGTATGTCCCGAAAGAATTTTTTGTACAAGTAACCTTAGTTGTTCAGTTAGTATATTTCCACCGTATTTCAGCATTTCGTTTGGAATCTTGTCCGGTCCTGGAGATTTGCGGATATTTTTTTCAATTCAATCTCGTAAAACCAATCCTAAAGGGAAATAAGCCACAATTTTACGAAAAAAAAAAATGATTTTATTAACGTTTCGACGCCTAAGTCGGGTGTCGTGGTCAAAATACAAAATTATACTAAATTATAGAAAAATGTTGTTGCTTAGTAAAAAATTTTTCCAATAATTTATTTAATCTGACTCATGTATATCGGCAATTCAGACATGTATTATACATTAAGGCAGTGTTATTATATTCCTTTTCCATTGTAAATTTTATTGTCTCTTCTTAATCGTTTATAATATTTAGGGATGTATCCAACAATTCTGTGGTATTCACCATACTGTGGGTTTTAAATTTTGTTTAGAAGTGATATTAGTTTCGAAATCCTCCACAAATATATACGCCAATAATGGAGATAAAGAAGAGCCCATTGCTATACCAAAATTTTGTTTATAGAATTCATTATTAAATAATTGAATTAGTTGAATTGAATTAGTTGAAAATAGGTATCATTAGTGCATAATGTCAATAACTTCATTATAGCTGATACATTTAGTCTTGTCCTAGTTGTCAATGTATTATTATTCTCTAATTTCGTTTTGATTATGTTTAAAGTTTTATCTAATGGCACATTTGTAAATAAACAGTTATGTCAAAAGTTACTAAAATATTATTTGGATTAAATTCAATATAATTTGATAATTTGTTTAAAAAATGTTGTGTATTTTTTTATAAATATGTCATTAATATTTGCAAATGGTTTTATAATATTTTATAAAAATTTTTGATAGTTCACTACAAGGAGAATTGTTGGTGCTACAAAGGGGTTTAAGCGAAATATTCGCTTTATGAATTTTCGGTACTCCATAAAAATGTGGTGTCTTACTGTAATGAGGTGTCATTAATTTTCTTTGATAGTACGTTAGATCGTTTTTAAATTTGAATAAAGTTCTATAGATTTTGTTTTCCAGTGTCTTCGTTGGATCCTTCGTTAATTTTTTATAAGGTCCATTTGTAATTAGATCTGTAATCTTGTCCTCATATTGTATTTTATCCATTATTACAGTTGCATTTCATTTATCCGCTGGTAGGATTGTTATGGAGTCATCATTTTTTAAAGTTTTTAAAGCTTTCATTTCCTCTTTGCTGATGTTCTGTTCAATTTTATTAGTTTTTTTTCATGAGTTGGTAAACACTGGGATATTTTTTCCACTGCGCTAATTATGTCTAATTTTGGAATAGATGGATGAGTATCAGCATAGTTTAAACCTTTTGACAATACCAAATTTTCCGTTACATTTATATGTCTATTTGATATATTGACAACTGTCGCTAATATGTTATTATTTCTATTTAGGTTATCAAAAGTATATATACTATTTTGTTCTAAAAGAATATAAATAGTTATTTATGATATAAGTGTTAAAAGTACACGTTTAAAGCACGCATGTGAAAGTTTGCAGAATGAGCGAAGCGAGTTCTGCAATTCATATGAGTGCCTAAAAAATGTATATTTTAATACGCAAATCATACAATATTTTTTCTACAAACGTAATTACAGGCCAATATCTACAAAAACTTTTACTTGAACTTGACTGACATTCCATTTTTATATTTTTTTGACATTACATCAAAATTGTCTATACGGTCAATATGAATTGCAGTGCCTTAAAAATTTTAAAGCACTAGTGCCTTTAAGTAGCATTTTTAACGCTCGTATGGAGTGCTAAAAATTGCATTTTTAACAAGGTTTTAGAAAAATGTATTTAAATGTATATCTCTTTGTTTTTGATATGAATTTTGATAAATTATTTGTAAACTAAAAATAATTTGATTAAAATCAGAATTTGATATCATTCCGAAAAGCAAATCTTCAATACTTACGATGTCTTGTTCAATAAAAAATAAATTTGACCTATGAAATTGTAACCTTTCCCGGATCATCAATATTGCCAATATCATTTTAAAGTCTTCTACTTTAAAATGTATAATAGATGTCTGAATTGCCGATATAAATGAGTCAGATTAAATAAATTATTAGAAGAATTTTTTACTAAGCAACAACATTTTTGTTTAATTTAGTATAATTTTGTATTTTGACAACGACACCCGACTTATGCGTCGAAACGTTAATAAAATCATTTTTTTGGTAAAATTGTGGCTTATTTCCCATTGAAGGTGGTTGATTATAAAAATGCCACAAGGAAATAGCTTCAGAACAACAATCCTAAAGGATTGTGAGTAGTGGATTTATTTCCCTAACATACATAAACAATTTGAAAAAGACTAAGTTTTCACTCTAATGGCATATAACATATCCCACCAGAATGAAAAAAAAATGGGAACCTTCTCTGGTTACACCTCCGAGGCTTCTACAATTTGCAAGCCATACGGATGCTGAGACTAAGGAAGATGAGGGAATTCTACAATTTACAATTCACGTCACATCTGCTCAGCGCGGTAAAGTTCCAACGAGACTGGTTCCCTTCATACTCCACACAGAGTAAATGTAAATCAAAAATGAATAACCATTTTCAATTTCGTTGCAAAACGAAAATACAGCCGAACCATATTCCAGTCCAATCAGAGAGTGCTGCAAGCACCTCTACCGGTTTCGAAACTTATTAGTCTCTCATCAGGAGGCACATATGCTGCTCTCCCTGATCCAACCAAAACAAACCCCAGCGTGCAGTCCCGAATTGCAACGAACGAAATGGCATAGATGCCCTAGCGGCAACTGCTAGCAAAAGACTAAGTTTTCACTCTAATGGCATATAACATATCCCACCAGAATGAAAAAAAATGGGAACCTTCTCTGGTTACACCTCCGAGGCTTCTACAATTTGCAAGCCATACGGATGCTGAGACTAAGGAAGATGAGGGAATTCTACAATTTACAATTCACGTCACATCTGCTCAGCGCGGTAAAGTTCCAACGAGACTGGTTCCCTTCATACTCCACACAGAGTAAATGTAAATCAAAAATGAATAACCATTTTCAATTTCGTTGCAAAACGAAAATACAGCCGAACCATATTCCAGTCCAATCAGAGAGTGCTGCAAGCACCTCTACCGGTTTCGAAACTTATTAGTCTCTCATCAGGAGGCACATATGCTGCTCTCCCTGATCCAACCAAAACAAACCCCAGCGTGCAGTCCCGTGACTGCACGCTGGGGTTTGTTTTGGTTGGATCAGGGAGAGCAGCATATGTGCCTCCTGATGAGAGACTAATAAGTTTCGAAACCGGTAGAGGTGCTTGCAGCACTCTCTGATTGGACTGGAATATGGTTCGGCTGTATTTTCGTTTTGCAACGAAATTGAAAATGGTTATTCATTTTTGATTTACATTTACTCTGTGTGGAGTATGAAGGGAACCAGTCTCGTTGGAACTTTACCGCGCTGAGCAGATGTGACGTGAATTGTAAATTGTAGAATTCCCTCATCTTCCTTAGTCTCAGCATCCGTATGGCTTGCAAATTGTAGAAGCCTCGGAGGTGTAACCAGAGAAGGTTCCCATTTTTTTTTTCATTCTGGTGGGATATGTTATATGCCATTAGAGTGAAAACTTAGTCTTTTGCTAGCAGTTGCCGCTAGGGCATCTATGCCATTTCGTTCGTTGCAATTCGGGACTGCACGCTGGGGTTTGTTTTGGTTGGATCAGGGAGAGCAGCATATGTGCCTCCTGATGAGAGACTAATAAGTTTCGAAACCGGTAGAGGTGCTTGCAGCACTCTCTGATTGGACTGGAATATGGTTCGGCTGTATTTTCGTTTTGCAACGAAATTGAAAATGGTTATTCATTTTTGATAAACAATTTGATTTACTTACCCCCTCACATACTCCACTAACTTTGCAAATGGGTATTCCCAAGTATACATTTTGATTACTTGAATTCCAGATATGATTTCATTCATAAGTCTAACCCTTTCATCGGTTCGAGTAGCAGTTTTCAGCCTAAACTGCGAAGTCTTCTTGCCCAACCATGCTAAAAATAATCCATATGTAAATAGTGAATATACTAAGAAAGACGAAATTACAAGGATCAACCGAATTGAATTCACTTTGGTTGAATGGAGCAGAAGTGAAAACAATGATATTTACACGGTATCTGCAGAGTGAACTATTCAACATGACATATTTTCTTTGAATGATGTTGTCGATTAAAGTCATGTGTTTAGGAGTTACATTAATATGGGATCATTTAATAAAAGAATTAGGCTAAAAAGAAATGTCGATGTTGGTGGGTGCGGTCATGGGTATTAAGAAGACAAGTTTTAGAAACCGCTTTTGGTTGATTGTTTTATCTTTGTTAACTCACAAGTATACCTAACAAGTACAGATACTTTTAATTTTCAACCTTATATCTTCTTCGGTTATACCTCCAATGTTCAACTCTTCAGTTAGCAATTTAATAGCATGTCCATCACAATCTCGGTTTTTGTAACCCTCTGTTTTATAATTCAATTGACACAAATTATTTTGCTCCAAGAACAGATGTGTGTACTCTACATTCCATAATAATATGCTGTACAAGTGAGTCGTTCAGTTTTTGTGTTTACACATTAATTTCTCGTTCAACCGTGTTGAAGATTGAACGCTAAAACTGAAAATATTAACAGATTACTTGATTCGTGGTCGAAATTATTTTTCACTCATTTCATCATTCCCCGTTAGAGGACAGTCTAACCATACTCCGGTGCAAATATTTTAATATTTGCACTTCTTCGTTTCGTGATGGTCCAATTCTGTCTACTTGCAAAGCCTCTTTGACATGGAATAGATTCCGAAACATCAGGTGTCAGAGGATGGCAAGAGACTCGAATTGAATCAAAACGAAACGATTTTTTTTTGTCATACCTTAGTCGGTTTTAGAGTACAAAATGACCACGTTTCATATAAGTAATCTGCGACGCATTATTGGAGTGTTCTCCTAGCGCCGCCGCTTGGTACTGTGTACCTCGGTTAACAGATTACTTGGCGTGGTCTAAATTATTTTTCACTCATTTCATCATTCCCCGTTAGAGGACAGTCTAACCACACTCCGGTGCAAATATTTTATTATTTGCACTTCTTCTTCGTTTCGTTATGGTCCAATTCAGTCTACTTGCAAAGCCTTTTTGACAAGGAATAGATTCCGAAACATCAGGTATCAGAGGATGGCAAGAGACTCGAATTGAATCAGAACGAAACGATTATTTTCTTTTTTATCATACCTTACTCGGTTTTAGAGTACAAAATGATCACGTTTCATATAAGTAATCTGCGACGCATTATTGGATGTTCTCCTAGCGGCGCCGCTTGGTACTGTGTACCTCAGTTATCAGATTACTTGAATGGTGGTCGAAATTATTTTTCACTCATTGGAAAATATTGAGCATATTCAATTCTTTCAATGTTATTGAAAGACAACAGTCAATGACATTGAATGATTCACTTTTATGTTTACATGGCTCAATTTGATTGCTTCATCCAAATTATAAGGCAAAAGTGAACTGTGCAATTTCGCCTTAAGACAAGGATAACACAGTAAATTTTTTCATCATCATGTTTAGCACCATTTGTATTGTCTACCAAAAACTTTATATGCACTCATGTTTATTTATTCACTGCTTAAAACTAAATTAATAAAGTCATTCAAGTACTTCTACAACTAAGAACTACACAAAATCTAGAACAAAATGTTCGGAAAATACTGTTAACGGTAAAAAAACTTTAGAAAACATGTGGTACAAATAATATTAACAAACACAATGTTTGACTGTTTGACGTTTTCATAAAAACGAAACCGTAGATTTTCTTATTTTGTTAATGCCATACTCTGCATAGAGTACAAAGACTCGTTTCATATGGGCTCTCTGAACCGCAAATTGGAATATTTTCCTGGCGGTGCCTTTTGGTATGTTTATACCTGGGTTAAGCAGAAAGCTTGAATTGAGTCGAAATTCATTTCGTTTTCATAAACGTCAATGTCTTGGAATGCCTTATTCAGCAGAAGAGCAACAAAATTACATACAAATAATTCATGGGAAGCTTAATGAAAAAATTTGCAAAGTATTTTCTTCATTACGTAAATCGTCTAGCTGGACATAGGGAAGATAGGTACATTGAGAGAATTATGGCAACTACGCTAACCTGTGTTAGTTGAAGCTTCTGTTAGAGTACAAGTTTGTGGTGGAATAGAGCTGTTAGAACGAATGGAATGAATAAGTTTTGAAGCAAGTCTGTCCTTAAATAAATGAAAAAAGTTTATGACTATTGAGTTAATAATTTTATTTTATTTTTAAAATATTTTTTATTTAAAAACTATTTTCAAAACTAAACCGCTTTCCCATTTCCTTAGGCCAAAACTATTTAGCTACTACATTGTCATATTTTGACGTTTATTTGTGTCAGTCGAAATGAGTTATCAATTCGCGATTGAAACGGAATATAGAGGGCAGGTCGAATGCAAGAAAATGGCCGATATAAATGGTATAAACAAAGATCCAATTCTATTCAATACCGATTTGATTTAAAATATTTTAATGTACTCATAACGCTGAAATTTACTAAAAATTTCTTAATAGTGACCAAATTCCATTCAAATCAACAATTTTCTGGTTTGTTTATACCACTTATAGTAGTTTAAATTTATTCCACCAGAGGTCAGCTACTTTGTTTTTCATCGCGAATTTTGAGATTGTCATCGAGAGAGCTCAGTTGCCACAATTAGCTCAATATAATACAATGTATGTATTTATGTATCTAAATATATACAATGTATGTTCCCTATGCCCAGCTGAACGATTTACATACTGTATGTATTATTAGATATAGGAGAATAGGCCATTTTTGGGAAAAGTTATTTACCAGCAATTTTATTGCTGATATCGAATCTTATGATCGTATATATTAATAATGTAGGTATGCAAAGTCTGCAGATAGTGTGCTACTTTTTTTATAAACAAAATGGCGCCCGAAAATCGTGTTTTTTTTTAATTGTTGCTCTATACCTCCAAAGATTTTAACTTTACACTAAAAATACCTAAATAAAAATTCACCGCACTTAAATTCTGCATAGAGGCGTGTTTTTCCCGATTTACTTTGACGAAAATTTCCCCGGAAAATGCAGCTTTTTCCAAAAAAATCTTTAATTTTCAACTCAAATTTTAGGTAAGTAAATGTTTATAAATAATTAAATAACTTGGTAGTAAGAAAGCTATTTTTTATAAATTATGATTTCAGAAGCCGATATTTAGCAATAATTGAATTGTTAATTAAAAATTTACGGTTACTATAATTACCACAATAATTATGATACATAAGAATAACTATGATTTTTGTATAAAAAGATACTGTACCTATCTAGTGTAATTTACAGAATTAAAATTGGACTATTTAAGCAGCCTCAGGAATATTTTAAAATTAAAAACAATTTTTTGGCTTATAAATAAATAAAATATATCGGGAAATATTAAATTAAATTAAATTATGAAAACGTTAATTGCAAAAAAAACGGAAGGACGCTTCTTCCAAAAGAAAAAACGTTTAATTGTGATGAGTGGTTCCTGAGATACAACCGGTGAAAGTTGACCGGCATTTACGGCAAAGATATAAATAATAGAATTATAATTTTCAAACCATCACCTTTTTATTTTTGTCCTCTTTCTCCACACCAATTTTCATATCTTTAAAATAATCATAACATATATTATTATAATAAAAACTATCGACATTACGAGAGAAAATTGCCAAAAATAGCAAAATTCCAATCAAAAATTAGATTGGAGAAAATGTAATCTCAAAGTTCAAAGTCTGTATACGTTAAAAAATGCATTTTCTCGGCTTCCCATGGAGGAATTATCCTTCTAATGGCTTCCCATGGAGCAATTTTCTTCATACTTTTTTTGTTCCCAAGTAACTCGAGTATAGAGCCATCTAACTTACGCATTATTAAATGTCAAACCTGCTTTTGTTTTGTTATAATAAATTTATTTATTTATTACAACAAAAATGTTTAATTTGTTTAGATAAAGATTGTTTAAATTATTATACCGCTTTCAAATGAGAACATTTGTGTTTCTAACGTTAAAAGGTACACTTGTAGTAGGTTTATCTAAAAAAAAGTTTACAACTGGAAAAAATATGTAATCTATTATAACAAAACAAAAGCAAGTTTGACATTTAATAATGCGTTAGTTAGATGGCTCTACTCGAGTTACTTGAAAGCAAAAAAAGATTGAAGAAAATTGCTTGATGGGAAGCCGAGAAAATGCATTTTTTTAACGTATACCGATTTTGAACTTTGAGATTACATTTTCTCCAACCTAATTTTTGATCGGAATTTTGCTATTTTTGTCAATTTTCACTCGTAATATCGATAGTTTTTATTATAACAATATATGTGATCATTATTTTAAAGATATGAAAATTGGTGTGGAGAAAGAGGACAAAAATAAAAAAGGTGATAGTTCAAACATTATAATCTTATTGTTTATATATTTGCCGTAAATGCCGGTCAACTTTCACCGGTCGTATCTCAGGAACCACTTATCACAATTAAACGTTTTTTCTTCTAGAAGAAGCGTCCTGCCGCTTTTATTCACTAACGTTTTCATAATTTAATTTCATTTAATATTTCCCGAGATACTATTTTTTTATAAACCAAAAAATTGTTTATAATTTTAAAAACATTCCTGAGGCCGCTTAGATAGTCCAATTTCAATTCTGTAAAAAACATTAAGTAAGTACAATATCTTTTCATACAAAAATCATAGTTATTCTTATGTTTAATAATTATTGTGGTTATTATAGTGACCGTAAATTTTTAATTAACAATTCAATTGTTGCTAAACTGTTTATTCAATTTCCATCGGCTTCTGGAATTATAATACATATGAAAAGAGCTTTCATACTACTAAGTTATTTAATTATTTATAAACAATTACTTATCTAAAATTTTAGTTGAAAATTAAAGATTTTGTTGGAAAAAACGCATTTTCCGGGGAAAATTTTCGTCGAAGTAAATCGGGAAAAACGCGACTATGCAGAATTTAATTACGATGAATTTTTATTTAGGTGTTTTTGATGTGAAGTTAAAATCTTTGGAATTATAGAGCAAAAGTTGAAAAAAAAACACGATTTTCGGGCACCATTATATTTATAAAAAAAGTAGCACACTATCTGCGGACTTTTCATACCTATATTATTAATGTATAGAATCATAAAATTCGATTTCAGCAATAAAATTGCTGGTAAATAACTTTTCCTTGTATTTTGCTAATTAGCCCAGCGTAATAAGAAAGTATGGATACTTACACTGTAGCGGTATGGACAGTAGCAAAAAGAATGTTCCAAGAAGTCCTGTCCATCCCACAACTATATATAAAAATACCATCACAATAAGCGCTTGTATAGGAGCGATATATAAGTGATGTAGGTGAATGGGAGCTGTGTCAAATCTGCCTACATCATTAGAAAGTAAATTTACCATCTGTCCAATGGTAGTTTCGGCTAAAGCAGATTTGCTGAGTCTTAGAGCTTTCCTATATATTAGAGAACACGATGCTATTCTCATCTTCATACCAATTTGAAACAGTCCTAAACAAAATCTATGTACAAGGACCACACTGATAAATGAAGTCGCAACTATTAAGCCTGAGTACAGGTAAACTTCGTTAATATTTTCTTTGGGATCTTTTTCATAAACGATTAGTAACTTTGATATTATAAACGGTTGAGCCATTCTGCAAAAAAAAAACAATTTTAGTTTAACGATTTCAAAGCACTTAATGATTTAATGCAAGATCCTGAAATCAAAATAGTGAGACTACAATGACCTCAGGATTATACGGAATCTATACTATACAGGGTGTCCAGAAACTCTACCGATAAACGAAGACAGGAGATTCCTCAAATAATTTTAAGACAATTTAACCCAATTCACCTAGTCCGAAAATGCTTCTTAAGGGAGCTAGAGCTCTTTGAAGATGGCGTCATGAAATTAGTTTTTCTTAAATACCTCCAGAACGCTGCTAGTTAGAAAAACTAAAATTGGTAGGCATATTTACTTTTCAAAGATAAATCGATTCCATCCATTGCAAATTTCTAGTACCGGTCATAGGCGTCCGTTTTGGGTAGAGCAACGGGTATTTTATCGCATAACTTTATCCTTAACTTTTATGCATTTTTGACACCGGATTATTAAATTGTGAGATATTCTAGTACTAAAAGGTACTCTTACTTTAAGCCGGTAGGACACACCGTTTTCTAGAAAAATCGATTTGAAGATTTTTCGTTTTTGGAATTTGAAAATAAATTGAAAGAACTTTTCAACCAAAAACGAAGTATGTTACCAACATAAAGTAAGAGTAACTTTTAGTACTCGAATACCTCATAATTTAATAATCTAGTGTCAAAAATGCTCAAAAATTCAAGACAAAAAAGTTATGCTACAAAATAACTGTTGACCTACCCAAAAGGGACGCATATGACCAGTACTAGAATTTCGCAATTAATGAAATCGATTTATCTCTGAAATATAAATAAATGTACCAGTCTTCGTTTTTCTAAATAGTTTTTTTTTTAATTTTTTTTTTTTATTTAAAAAGCGAAAAATTTTCAAATCGATTTTTCTAGAAAACGGTGTATCCTACCAATTAAAACAAGAGTACCTTTTAGTACTAGAATACTTCACAATTTAATAATCCAGTATCAGTTGAAGATAAAAATGTTATGCGATAAAATAGCCGTTGCCCTACCCAAAACGGACGCCTATGATCGGTACTAGAAATTTGCAATGGGTGGATTAGATTTATATCTTGAAGTTAAATACGCGTATCAATTTTTGTTTTCCTAAATAGAAGCGTTCTGGCGGTATTTAAAAAATAGTATATTGTGCAACAAGTGCAGAAAGGCACTAATTTCTCACGAGTTTGAAAAGTTGCGGTACGAGCGCAAGCGAGTGCCGCAATTCAAACGAGTGAGAAATTACCTTTCTGCACGTGTTTCACACTATACTTTTTCTACAAGCACAGTTTTTCCTAAAAATAAAAATCACAATTTCCAAACGACGATTAATTATAATAGGTACCTATGTGATAAATTTTAAACTGTATTTAATTAATACCTACTAATCAATTCAAATTCCTTATATCTAAATAAATTGCACAGAAATCAGTTAAAAAATTAATGCACTGCCTTAATTTGTTTAAATTTAAACAATTATTACACATTATTGACATTATATTTATGCAGTCACGGATTTACACAAAACCTACTTCATTCGACGTCTCTTGCACAGGTTGCTAAATCCTTATTGGTTATTTGATAATTATAAAATGTTTAATAAGAATAAAATTGTAAAATAAAACACTTGTAACATCCATAATTTAGTTTCTATGCTATAGTTAAATATAATAATTGTCTTATAGGTTATATATTTGTCTAAAGTTTAACCACGGATGTATACAGAATATAACGTTACTCAGAATGCGGTAGTCCACGGATGTAAACAGAATATAACGTTACTAAGAATGAGGTAGTCAACTGTGCAGAAAAGAACTTTGCGGCACAGAAACGTCACTTTGCGGCACAGAAACGTCACTTTGCGGCACAGAAACGTCACTTTTCTGCACACTAATGTCAAATATCTTATACTGTGAGAAAATATCAAGTTTGCTAACATAAAACCGTGCAGAAAAGTGCACTTTGAATAGTGGTTGTAGAAAAAACTAATTACAAGACGCCATCTTCAAAGAGCTCTAGCTCCCTTAGGAAGCATTTTCGGACTAAGTGAATTGGGTTAAATTATCTTAAAATTATCTGAAGAATCTCCTGTATTCTTTTGTCGGTAGAGTTGTATATAAGCAGCGAGCAAATGTACGTGTTAACGAACAGGTGCGGCAGTACGCCAAATAGAATTCTAATTTGCTGACGTCACAAAATAGAATTTCATAATGGGAGAATCGACGGTTGCTAGCCAACGTGACGTCACTAAAATAGAATTCTATTTGGCGTGCTCCCGCACCAGCTGTAGGAGCACATAAATTAGAGTTGTAGAGAGCTAAACGCAAAAAAACGTTATTTCATTTTTTTTATTTTTAGGGTACAATTGCAATTTTGACAATATTCCCCAACTAAAATTTAAAATAAATTTTATTTTCGTTTTCATGAGGGTCAAAAACATAATCTAAGGCCAAAATTAGCCATTCATCACCCATTGTCAGTATCTCGAAAAATAAGCGGTATGTTGGAGATTTCTAATCTCGACACTAAAAGTTGCACTATTTTTTTTTCTATAAAACATTTTGATCTCAAACTTACCAAAAAACTTCCTTGTACTCTGTATTTTAACATAAATGTGATTAAGAAGCTAAATTTTAAACTTGGTCACACAACTTTTGCGATTAAACTTTGCAATGCACAAATCCGCACCTTTTCCTTTGAAAAATTCATAACCTTTATCAGAATAAGAATAAAAGCTTGAAGCAGGTGCCGTTGTCTTCAGAAATGTTGGAGATATATACTTTAAAAATTTCAGAAAAAAAATGTTAAAATGGAATGGAGTTGTAGCGAGGTAAACGCAAAAACGTGATTTAATTTTTTTTGGGTCAAATTGCGATTTTGACAATGTTCCCCACATGAAATTTAAAATACACCTCATTTTCGTTTTCGGCACCCTTAAAAATATAAAGTATGAATAAAATTAGCCATTCACCCCTCCGTGGTCAGTATCTCGAAAACTAAGCGTTTTTTGAGGGTGTGCCGCTCGTGTGTAATGCTTAGAAGCCTGGAGATTAAAACAAGTCGATCTGAAGGGCGGAGGTAAATTCCTCACCAACAAGTAAAACCATATAATCCGACAGGTATTTTCCTCACCAAATTTAAGGGTTAGTATTATTCTGGTAGGTATTTTCCTCACCAACTCACTGAGGTATATAATAAAATAAAAATATAGATTTATAAGTAATTTAAGAATGTTTATTATGAAAGCATCCCAAATCCGAATACAAGACATTAATTTCCTTACATTATAATAATAGTTTATAATATAGATTTATAGATAATATGTAAAACGTATAAATTATTATTTAATATTATTTACTACTATAATAAGAGACACACTTTACAAAATCCATTCTTGTCATTTGATTCGATTGATACCGTATTATTAAATTTTCTACATTTTTCAATTTCAGTTTTACTTGTTTATCTTTGATAGGTTTTGGAATATGCAAATTTTATATTTTAACATACTTATCTACTTGATATTCTTTAACTTTTTCTAAGGATATATAATACGGATGGATGCGTATTATAAAACGAGGAATTGAAATGCGAATGAAAAGATTCGCAAGCATTAGCAGTAGGAAAAACAGAAGAACTTTCCTCTGCCCACAAATATGGGGAGAATATGGCATTTTCGTCTTCGTCTGTATAAGTTTCAACAAAATACTCAGCGTATCTATCGAAAATTTCATTTTCTGGTTTGCATGACATTAAATCAAACACAAGACAATCTGATACGTCTTCTGGTTTTATATATGTAAGGCCAAAAGTATGTTTCAGCTACTTGCCAACTTCAGAATCATTCGTATTATGCTGATGTTAAGAGACTGAATTTTTCTATACCACATACTACAAGCTTGGTGTAGGTGAAATCTACAACCATGTGTTTCAGTGTTCGGAGATATTTGAATGATTGCATTATATATAGCTTTTTCAAAATCTACAAAAATTGTACTAGGATTAAACTCAATTTTGAGGGCTTTAATAATTTCTGATTTTAACAAATAAAAACGATGGTTGTAAGTTTCTGTTTTTTTTTTTGGCAGTAAACAGTATAATAAATAAATATAATGCCCATTAATTAGCCCATGAATAGTGAATAATTGCAAATAATATCTGGTGCAGTAGGAAAATGTGCCATCCATATAATCTATAAAATTCAATGTGGCTAAAAGTCTTATATTTGTTTCACAATTATCTTACTTTTGATACAGTTTATAAAGAGACAATTTTCCCCCTTGGTTGTTTTTTAAGCACACTTCTTCACAAATTCTTGAACCTTATCAATATTGGAAGGAAGTCGACCAGGCATCATTTTTCGTCGATAATTATATAATATATTTTTTCTTATGTAACTGACATCAATCGTAGATTTGTTTCAGGCAAATTAGCTGCAAGCTCTTGGTGTATAATTTTTGCTGGTTTTTCAGTAATATTCTCTTCGGCTTTACGTTTACAAAAGTTAGAAACAATTTTCCGATCTATCTTCTGACGATGTGGTTCATGATTATGTTGTAGGCTACTTCTAGATATTGTAAAATTTGCACCAATAGTAAATATTTTCGCACTACAAGTTGTTTTATTACACCTCTAGAACACTTCTTTACTTTTTAAAACTTTCACTTTATAAAAAATAAATTTTCAAATACCAGCGATTACTTTCTATTAAACATTCCATTCTGTCAAAAATTCCAATTGTGACTAAAAAGAAAATACTATAATTAATTAATTAGTTATTTTATTATAGTTTACCTACTGTAATTTTATAGTAGGTAGATAAATAATTATCTTGCATGCCTTTAGTAAAAACTAAAAAAGTAACTTTAGGTAAAAGATTATTTTGGTGAGGAAATTACACCCGCCGGATCTGAATAAGTTGACAGCCCTTGAATTTTGGTGTTACAAAAGAATGCTACGAATATCGTGTATTCAAATAATGTAAACGTGGAAGTAAATAGAAGCATATGAAATGAAGCGGATATAATATATTAACTACGAAAATTTGGATACGTGCTTAGTGAAAGGGGACAAATACTCATTATTACAACTTATTATGCAAGGGAAAATCCGAGAAAAGCGAAATGTGGGTGTAACAAAAAAGACAACTTCTGTTGGAGTGAAAGTAAAGAGAAGAATAAACTCCAACAGAAGTAGAAATAAGAAAGATTCTAGATGTAACTAATGGAACAAAAAAGTGGGGCTTCTACGTTGACAAGCCGATGTAATGAAAATACTACTTTTGCAGTAGTATTAGTAGAGGAAGATGCAAAGATGAAGAGATACATGGACTGATAATAGATATATAAATCGACAGAGGCAAATGATTGGAGTTATGCTGGCGATAAATGCAAGAGAACGACAACTTGACACTCAAGGATAGATACGGCTAATTTGCATGCCTGTCAAAGACGGTAGCTCAAAGTAGATAGGGATGATGACTAAGAATCGAAATATTAAGATAAGAATAATGTACTGAAAAGGAGTAAAGATGAATATACTTGCTAATTAAGAACAAATTGAATAAACCAAACAAACCATGGGCACCAGGAAATGATCTTTGATCTCTTTCTCAGGTATCTTATACTGCTGTAAAGTATATTAAATCAATAAGTAAATGTAAATATAAAGGAATAAGAAGAAATTATATACAAAATAAATAATTATTTATTAAAAATAACTACTAGATTTTTAACAATCTCGGAGTTAAACCAAATTGAATATAAGTGACTCTAACATGACAAAAGTTATGGTTTACTCTATTATATCCAAGATAACAACAAAAATGTTACCTGTTAACAAAATTAAAATACCTCTTACTTATATATTATAGGGTACAACTCACATGAGACTTTTACCAAATGGTTATAGTACGCTTGCTACGTACAACTAAATTAAAAACCGACAAATATGAAAAATGTGTAATTCAGCAGGCACAAGCACGACTAAAGAAAATACAAGAAAATGAGTTAAGCAAAGTTAAATATACAAATGAATGTGAAATAAATTGAAGTTAAGATAAACACCTAATTAACCGAACAAATGAAGAAAAGCAAATGAACAACGAAATATTTGGGAAGCAAGCAACTAATACAAACTAAATTTACATATTGACATGAAATCGACCTAAATTAACAATAAAATATAAAAACCTGGACTAAAAAAAATTTCTGGGCTTATTCCTTGTGCACAAGTAATTTACCGTAGATCGTAAATAAGTTTGGGAACCTAATACATTGATATAAAAATATGTTATATACAAAAAACAAAGGTAAGCTAAATCTGAAAAAAGTAATTAATAAACAAAGTGCATTAAACCAAAACGTCTGAGATATAAAAACACAATAGTTACTAATATCACCAAACTGATTGTTCCTAAACAATCCCAACCGAGTTGTCAAAAGGTTGCTGCCGCATACCGGAAAATGAACACCATGGTGGTGCAAAACTATACCTCCTGTAGGTCCAGGTGTAAAAGAGAGAAAATGGAGCTGGAACGCTCCAGCTTGCTCCCAGGTTGACTGACTGGAGCCGGAATAGGTTCCTCTCAGGTGGGTGAGGGTCTATGACTTCCCATGTTGTGTTAAGTATATTATTTCCCCAAAAGGCTAAAACAAATATTTACCCAGATACCCAGTCTTAGTTTCAATTTAAAAGTGTACGAAAAAGTGTTTTTAGGAAAAACAATAATGTAAAAAGGGTCATTAGCTACACACAAAAGAATTACTGAATTATTGAAGTCTTGACAACATTTGACCTTGACAAGAATTTATCTAATAATTTCTAATTACAGACATGTGGATTTGGGATTTAAATACAGAATAGATATGATCAATGATGTTGGAAAAATTTTAGTATCACCAAAAATTAAAACTATTAGAATTTTCTCTGAGTTAATAATATCTATAGATATTGAACTGATTAAAAGATACTAAATTCAACTAATACATTTACTAGGAAGATTGAACTGGAAGAAATATTTTATTAGATGTAAAAATAATGTAACATGCAATGTCATTAACCTTTTTATGTCAAAAAAAATATGTATTTATTTACCGGACCTTTCAGTTCTCCATTACTGTTTTCCCTCTAGAAAACACTGGATGGATTATTGGGGGGATTCTAGGGAACTTTATTTCCCATTAAAGGCTTATTACTTATGAGAAAGATTTCGCCATTTTGGGTACTTCGACCTACCTATTCCGGGCTCACAAATCAAGTGGTCAGCGAACTTGGCTTCTCCCACAAGGAAATGTCAAATTTATCTCAGAACGTGAAGTCATCTTCACCACTAGGTGGCGTATAGTGCGTTTCGTACCCAGAAGTGTGATGTCACGCAAATAGTTGACTACGAGAAAATTAGAGAAATTAATCTAGAGATCAAGAGAAGTAATTATAAAAATAATTCAAAAATTCAAAAATAATTTCGTAACGTATCGAACCGTTACATGGGAAGACTAAGAATATCCTGGCTTAAGAACTTGAAGGAATGGTTCGAATGCAGTAGTGCAGGATTATTTAGAGCGGGAGTCAACAGGGTCCGCATATCCATGGTGATTTCCAACTTTGATAGAATATGGAATTAAAAAAAAAGAAAGAGGATAATACCTTAAAGTTTAAATTAAATTATACAAGTAATGGTGAAAAAATGCAAATCTAAAAGTGCAAAAACCTACACTCACCGGCAGAGAAAACGGGCACCCCAAAAAATGGGTCATTTTTAATGTCTTGTATTTCCTAAACCTGATGTCCGATTTAAGTAATTTTTTTAATATGTTATAGCCTTACTCTTTATCAATATCGCTGTAATAATATTGTTGCTAGACAGGTACATTGTCATTGTATACAGGGTGTACGAATCAAACTGTATTTTTTTCTCAAACTTTGGAACACCCTGTGGAATGTTCTAGCTTTTATAAAATACTAAAATTAAAACCCAACTATAGCCACAGATTTTCTTAACATTCTGTTTTTTTATTCATTCGCTTATGTTGGCTAATAAAAAAGTTAGGCACTTTAACAACTACCCCTGTTTTTCGTCAATACAGGGTGTTTTTCAATAAGTACAGCAAGCTTTAAGGGGTAATTCTGCATGATAAAATAATGACAGTTTGCTTTATATGCTTATGCCCGCAAATACTTAGTTTCTGAGATAGGGGGTGTTGAAATTGTTCTTACAAACTGACGATTTATTTATTGCTCTAAAACGGTTTGTGATATGCAAATGAAATTTGGTAGATTTTAAGAGCTAGTTATTGTGCATTTTTTGACATACAATTAAGAATTTTATGTTCACCATTGGCGTGCATACGGGATATATCTAAAATATTTATACCCGTATGCACGCCAATGGTGAATATAAGATTCTTAATTGTATGCCAAAAAATGCGCAATAACTACCTTCTAAAATCTACCAAATTTCATTTGCATATCACAAACCGTTTTAGAGAAATAAATAAATCGTCAGTTTGTAAGAACAATTTCAACACCCCCTATCTCGGAAACGATGCATTTGCGGGCATACGTTTATAAAGCAAACTGTCATTATTTTATCATGCAGAATTACCCCTTAAAGTTTGCCGTACTTATTTAAAAACACCCTGTATTAACGAAAAACAGGGCTAGTTGTTAAAGTGCTTAACTTTTTTATTATCCAACATAAGCGAATGAATCAAAAAACAGAATGTTAAGAAAACCTGAGGCTATAGTTTGGTTATGATTTCAGTATTTTATAAAAGCTAGAACATTCCACAGGGTGTTCCAAAATTTGAGAAAAAAACACAGTTTGATTCGTACACCCTGTATACAATGACAATGTACCTGTCTAGCAACAATTTTATTACAGCGGTATTGATAAAGAATGAGGCTAAAACATATTAAAAAAGTTACTTAAATCGGCCATCAGGTTTAGGAAATACAAGACATTAAAAATGACCCATTTTTTGGGATGCCCGTTTTCTCTGCCGGTGAGTGTATAATAAATAAATAATTTGAATTATTTTTTGTCAGAACTTCACTTACCTTACTGCTTCACATAATATAACAAGAATGTCCTGACCGAATATTTCCCAAAAAAACGTTCCCATTAACACTTTCCAAAATGCAGGATTCTTATTTTTAGCTACGTGTTTGATCCACCTTTCCTCCAGCCTTTGTCCTAGCTTGCTAGAATCGTGCTCACTTCGATGTCTGTACATATCATCTTCGGTTAGTTCTCGTTTGTAACCTTTGACAAAGTAAGGAAGTAAGTAACTGTAATAAAATAACAAATTTTAAGTAAATACTTTAATTTAATATTAAGCAAGTAGTATGATACAATTGATCCAAATAATGGCATAACCCAGACATCCAAAGTGAAAGTTATCTTCCAACACCAAATTGTTCTATATGGTCCACATAATGTTGAGAAAAAATTCACACCATTTTGAGCGTCGGGTTTGGGGGCAAAAGGCGGAGAAATCGGCAAATTCGTAGTTTTTAGTTTTTTCGTCAATATTTCTAAAACTATGCGGTTTAGCATGAACAACCTTCTATACAAAAATGTTCTACATTAAATTTGAAATAACAGGCTCTATGCATAATCCTTCTAAAATGAACGGTTCCAAAGTTACGGAGGTAGTATAGTGTAATTGGTCCAAAAAAAACCCAGACATCCAAAGTAGAAGTTTTTCTCCAACACCAAATTGTTCTATATGGTCCACATATTGTTCAGTAAAAAGTTACACCATTTTGAGTGTCCGGTTTGGGGGGGAGTTGGGGGAGAAGTCGATAAATTAGTAGTTGTTTTACGTTTTTCGTCAATATTTCTAAAACTATGCTTTAGCGTAAATTTTGTTCTATACACAAATGTTTAACATAAAATTTAAAACAAAAAAGGTCCAATACATAATTGTTATAAAATCAACGGTTCCAGTGTTACGGAAGGTAAAATTGGAGGTTTTAGATACTTTTTATATTATTTGGGCAATTGATGATGATTTTTGGGTGGTGAGGTTGACGTTTTTCAAGGGCTTATCACTAACATACCATCGGCCACTGAAATAGCAAATTTTATTTAAAAAAACACAATCCTGTTAAAGAAAATTTCTTTCATCAGTAATAATATTATAAATTGCCCAAGATATATAAAAAGTATCGAAAACCTCCACATTTCACCCTTCGTAACTTTGGAACCGTTGATTTAATAACAATTATGTATTGGACTTTTTTTGTTTCAAATTTTATGTAGAACATTTCTGTATAGAACATAATTTACGCTAAAGCATAGTTTTAGAAATATTGCCGAAAAACGTAAAACAACTACTAATTTACCGATTTCTCCCCTATCTCCCCCCCCCCCAAACCGGACGCTCCAAATGGTGTAAATTTTTACTGAACAATATGTGGATCATATAGAACAATTTTGTGTTGGAGGAAAACTTTGGATGTCTGGGTTAGTCCTTTTTTTGGACCAATTATACTATACTATCTCCGTAACTTTGGAACCGTTCATTTTAGAAGGATTATCCATAGGACCTTTTTTATTTCAAATTTAATGTAGAATATTTTTGTACAAAAGGTTGTTCATGCTAAACCGAATAGTTTTAGAAATTTTGACGAAAAACGTAAAAAACTACAAATCCCCCCCCCCCCCCACCTCCCCTCCCCAAACCCGACGATCAGAATGGTGTGACTTTTTCTGAACATTATATGGACCATATAGAACAATTTGGTGTTGAAGGATAACTTTCACTTTGGATGTCTGAGTTTGGGTCTAGTTAAACCATACGAGAGCAAGTAATAGTGATTAATCCAGCCTGAGAGACTTGCTCACCCCTTGAGAAAGGCATTCGGGTGGTGTAATTCATTGGGGGCGAGGATGATTAACTCATGTAAGCAGGAATCCCTCCACCCTGCCCCACCTCTTGTGGGAACTGATTATAAAGAACGCCATGACAATGGGAAAGGTTCATCACCAAGAACTATCTAGAAAAATGGGACCTCTCCAAACGTAACTCAATATGTACCTAACAGAATTCTTAAAAAACGATAACTACAAGCTACTGTGATCGCACTATGCTCACAGACCAAGTGGCACATAATAGACCAGATCTCATACTAGGCAATAACTAGACAAAACAAATTATTATAGATCCTTAGGTCCAAAACGGTAAATTCTGATATGTGTGTCAAGTTCAAGAAACCATACAATATTTTACACGAGCTTCCAGGCGTTTGTGGGAACTGATTATAAAGAAGGCCATGGCTCAATAGGAAAGGTTCTTCACCGGGAACTAGCTAGCAAAATGGGTTCTGAAGCTATTTCCTTGTGGCATTTTTATAATCAACTATTTTCAATCGGAAATAAGCCACAATTTTATCAAAAAATGATTTTATTAACGTCTCGACGCCCAAGTCGGATGTCGTTGTCAAAATAAAAAATAATACGAAACTAAACAAAAATGTGTTGCTTAGTAAAAAAATTCTTCAAATGATATTGCCAATATTGATGAGTTGCGTTCCTGGGACGACTTTACTAAAAGATATTTCATTTGATTACATGAAATCAACCCAACTCAAAAATATCCGCCACAAAAAATCATAGCATGTGATCTGTCTTTAAAAAGACAACCAAATGCAACGGTGGCATTTATTATAATATCATTCCTAAATATTATAAACGATCAAGAAGAAACAATAAAATTTACAATGGAAAAGGAAAATAATAATACTCTGCCTTTCCTCGATGTTTTAGTCTCAAAGAGGGATACTGGATCTGAGAATCAAGTGTATAGAAAACAAACACACACCAACATATCCCAATTACAAATCAAATCACAACATCAACGTTAAAAAGAGAATCATTAAATCCTTATATGATAGAGCCAAAATTACTTGTTCTAACGAAAATTCATTGTAAGAAGAAAACCAATTGTTAACATCTGTTTTATTAAAAAATGATTATCCTTTATCATTTATAAATAAGGAATTGTCAAGATTGGATCGAATAGAACAGAACAACGTAGAACGGATCCTATTACATCCACAAGAAATAATACGAGGAAAATAGCAATACCTATTATAAAAGGACTATCGGAGAAACTTAAAATAATAGGAAATAAATTCAACATTTCAACAAAATTCAAAACAACAAACACATTGAGATCTATTCTATCTAAAACTAAACCTAACAATGAACAAAAATGAACAAAGAATTGTGTTTATAAAATACCTTGTGAATGCGAACAATTTTTTTTAGATGAAACATCAAGACTATTAAACGTTAGAATAAGTGTATATGAGTCTTATATTAAAAATAGAGAATTTCATAGATCTCAAATATGTCAACACTCATGGGATAATGAACATAGAATTCAGTGGAGAGATTCAAGTATAGTCCTGAAAGAATCAGATAGTAAAAAGAGAAAAATCAAAGAAGCGGCTCTAATTATGCTAAGTGAAACCAATTGTGTCGCAAATTCCTCGGTAGAATGCAGTTTAGGATGTGGTTACCCATACTAAAAGAGAAAGTCAATAGAAAAAAAAATAATATCACGATTGGTAAGATCGGTACTACCCGACTTGGGCGTCGAAACGTTAATAAATTGTTAATAATTGTTTGTGAGAACGTCTCTCTTTTCTTTACTACAATAGTATGGAGTCACACATGCAACCCATTCATTTTTTGTTAACAAATTCATTTTTTTGATAAAATTGAGGCTTATTTCCCATTGAAAATAGTTGATTAGCAAAATGGGACCTCTCCAAACCGATCATCCCACTTATTATTAATAGGTACCTGATAGAATGCTTGAAAACGATAACTACAAGATGCTAGAATCGCACGGTGCTCAGAAACACACAAGTGGAACATAATAGGCCGCATCTCATACTAGGCAATAAACTAGCCAAAACAAAATATACTCAGAAAAAAATATACAGATATTCAATTGCTGCAAAAATAGCTGTGGGACGGGACGCAGGACCGGACAAGAGCCTGTCCCAGGTCCCGCTGCCCCAAGTAAAATCGTAAAAATAGGAATTTTCCTTTAACCTTCGTAAGGCGGTGGGGGGTGCAGCTGCACCCAGACCTCGTTTTTATCAACTATCTTTTTTAATATTTTTGTCCATTTTTTATTCGCATTAAATTCAATTCCAAACGCATTCCACACATTACAGCATTTAAAACTCTTTGCGGTTACTTGTTTTTTTTTTTTAGAAAAATGACGGTAGGGTACAAGTGATGAAAATTTTGTATCCTGAATTGGACGTTTCTGATGTTCCACCTGGAACTAACAGAGTTATAGGACAAAGTCGGTGTTACACCCGTGTTGAGCTGCCCCCCCCCCCCCCCACTTGTAAAAATTAAAAAACAAGTAGCGCTGATTTATGAGCTATTTATGAGCTCTCATATTTCGCAAGTCAAACATTTTGAGCTCGTTCCACTGAGCAGGAATTTAATATTTTAGTGGGGGGGCTGTGACTTAAAAATAGGGATGTTGAATCGATCTTTGCTGCAGAATTACGAGCTATTTATGAGCTCTCGAAATGATATAGCTTAGATTTTTGAGCTCATCCCCAAACAACCCTTTAATTGATTTAAAGAGAACACTTAAGAGAAACATGCTGAGAAAAATTAAAATTTATCGTATCGCGGATATAATTCGTATAGCTTATATCTGTGGTTCCAAGGAAAAGGGGCATGAGTCACATTTTTTCTTGAAATCGTCAAAACGGTTTAACGAAAATTATTTTAAATATTCTATTTGGTAAAAGGTCACATGTCTGAAAAATGTAATGCATTTATTCATTAGGGCCATTCAAAAATTAGGCATGAGTCAATATTTTATCTACACCAATAAAGAACAGGGACTCGACTTAAATTACGCCTATTAAATGGCACGCAGCGCAGGGTTTTAGTTTTGGAATAAGGCATCTTGTCGACTTAGTTCTGGAATGCGCTACAGAACAGCTCAGAACTCACAGGCGCTTCTTACGGTTGACGTTGTTTAAAGTGTTTTTATGTGTTTATTTTATACCTTTGTGTAAATAATACAGCTATTTAAGTGAAAATTTAATAAATAATATCGTTGAAAATGTCTCAGTCTAATAGAAGCAGACAGATATTACGTTTTGTTGTTGGAAAATGCATCACAATAAGCAGGTTAATACAACATAACTTTTGCCATATTTGGCCCTAGGCAATAACGTAGTCTTTCGTTCTGCGTTTAAATGTTTCAAAAATACTTATTAGTTTTCTCAGGATGCAAAAAAATGAATATATTTAAAACACATTGAAAATTTTGACAGGCGACTTTTTGCGCCTTTATTCCCCTTAAATGAAATAATAAAAGTTGTATTATTCTTTGTATAGGAAATTAAGGACTCTAATGTGGACCAGCGTACCTAATTATTAGCTATACTGTTAAAGTGTTTGGTTTACTTCTTTTCAGGCACTTCTTCAAGCAGTAACTTTCTTGTAGGAGAACAAATACCAACTGTTAATAAATCTAAAAGTATTGAAGATGGTAACTGGGTGCACATACATATTTTAACTATTTTAAATGTTCCTTCTTTGCCACACGTCATCTACACATATCTACACACTTTTTATAGATGCTTAAGTATGTGTTCTTATTTCCTCTATTGTTAATATTTTTTCTAAAACCCTGTAACCATCTTCTTGATATCGTCCTATTAGAGGTAATTATCACGAAGTGCACTTTTTTGAGATTTTGACATTTTCATTAATTTTATCTTTCAAACACTACATTATAATAGTGTATTATTTGTGTGGATTTAATTATCTGTTCGGCGATTGACTAAAGAAATGAGTTTAAATTTCTTTGTAATGGATAGCTGTAACATACCTAATCTATTTTGTGATTAAGCAGACCACTGGTATTGTATTGCTTAACCTGAGTATTATATTTTTGTTCCTTATCTTTTCGGGGATTAATTACAGAAATGAGTTTAAAATAAATTACTTTGTATGTAACAGATAGCTTACGTAAAGGGTTTTCATAGTCTACTTTGCGACTTTTGTGGTTGTCAGTATTTTAGTGCCAAAAGTATTTTATTACATATTAATTTATTTTGGAAGAAGGACACATTGTTCATTTTTAAATAGTAGACTATTATTTTTGATAGTTCCTTAGAAGTCAGCAAAATTTTATATACCTTTGTATAATATTTAAGTATAAAAATGAATCCCAAATTCACATCTCAAAATCCAATAATTGTGTTCATGGAAAAACCACAACCACATGTGACTTTTTGAACTTTTACAAACTTTTAAAAGGGCCACTTCAACTAAGACATTTTGATATAAATGGAAGTAAATTTGTGTGGCACGATATTAGATTGATTTCATATGGCACTGATGAAGGCATTGTTAAGTACAAAACATCCCTAAAACAAGAAGAACCATTTAAGTGCATTTCATTTTGCCAAAGGGAAAAATCGAAGGGTCCATTGCAACCCGAAAGGTGCAACACCGGACCCTTGAGCTCTTCAGCATAAGCAGAGAAAAAAAGAAAGATTTACTAAGTATTTTGAATTTAATAGATTCAGAATGCCATGCATTTTATGAAAATTAACCAGACGGCAACAATGTCAGTGATGCAGATTACGTTTGTGATTCGGACGATATGTTTCAATAATATCCTAAACAAAATTTCCAAATAAATAATTAAAGAAACCTCTCTTTTATTTACCCACTGACAATACAAAGGGGCTTAAGTATGCATAACAATAATGTGTTACCTGTTTTATAATTTGGAAAAGAGACATATGTCACAAAACTAATAAAAAATAATAATAATTCAAAAAGTACAATATTACACAAATATCACAAAAAAAGATTAATTAATAAATCATCCTTACTCTGGTTAGAAAGGCTTTATATATATTGTTATTTTGAAATATTTAGTTCGCGCATAGCTTCTATTTACTCTTTTGCTAATATTGGCAAATCCTAAAAATGACTAACTAGGTGACTTATGCCCCTTTTCCTTTGAACCACAGGTATATTCTAAGAATAAGCTCTTAAATTACGCGCATTTCGATTATTGAGCTACAACCCCTTCGCAAGAAAACCACCCCATCTTCCCGGCTTAAGAGAGAGTTGTACTTAAAATGAATTCAATTTATTTTCTGGCGACTACATATCGTTTAATTATTTATGAGCTCCCAAAATACATACATTTAGATCATTAAATTGCAATTTATTTTGTATAGTGCAGTCACTGAAGGTAAAAATAAACTATTACCTCTATTTCGGTGAACCTTCATCAATTTTTACGAAAATTGGTGAGTGGTTAGAGGATCTATCTATCTAATCAGCCCTAAACATCCATCCTTGGATATAGGCCTCCTCTTCCTTCTTCCATGCCTCTCTATCTTGGACAATTTGCATCCATTTTGACCCAGTGTGTTTCTTCAGGTCATCTGACCATCGCATCTGTGGCCTTCCCCTTTTTCGTTTGTGGTTCCACGGTCTCCAATGTAGAATTATCTTAGTCCATCTTTCATCCTTCTGCCGTAGGGTGTGTCCGGCGAACTTCCATTTAAGCTTTGCTACTTGGGTAGAGACATCTTTAACTTTTGTTTTGTTACGGATCCATTCGTTTCTTTTCCTGTCTGATAGTTTAATGTTCAGCATTTGTCTTTCCATGGCTCTTTCCGTCTTTGCTATTTTTTCCATATTCTCTTTTGTAAACGTCCATGTTTGAGAGCCATATAGTAAAACAGGGAGTATACATTGACTGAAGACTCTTGTTTTTAGGTATTGCGGGTATTTTCTGTTCTTTAGAATATAAGACAGTTTTCCGAGTGATGCCTAGGCCAATATTATCCTTCTCTTTATTTCTTCGGTCTGATTTTCTTTATTTAATCTAATGATTTGTCCTAGATATATGTACTCTTTTACTTGTTCTATTCTTGTTTGTGCCACTGTAATTACTAGTTCTTCTTGTTGATTGGTCATGGTTTTTGTTTTACTGTAATTCATCTTCAGTCCTATCTTTCTCAATTCTCTATCTAGTTCTTCCATCATTCTTTGTAATTCTTCACTTCTTTCTGCTATTAATACAATATTATCAGCATATCGTTAGTGATTCGGATATTGCCCGTTTATGTTTATACCCAAGCCATCCCAGTGCAGTTGTTTGAACACATCTTCTAGCGCTTGGTTGAATAGCTTGGGCGAGATGGTATCTCCTTGTCTTACTCCTCGGTTTATTTTAATAGGCTCCATTTGTTCCATTAGCTTAATAGTTGTTGTTGCCTTATTATATATATTTGTAATTAAGTCGGTATATCTGTAGTCTATTCTGTTGTTTTGTAGGGAATTCTTTACTGCCCAGTGCCCAGTGTTCCACACTCCACACTATCAAATGCTGGTTAGAGGATACCTCAAGAAATAAAAGTGACATGGTGTCATCTTGTGCTTTTACCACGAGGGTGGATACCACCCGTTCTCGGGGGCGAAAATTACTTTATTAAAAATAACTTCAAAAATCGATAGAAGGATAAATTATAAGCAGAATTTGTTATATAAAGTTATTAAAATAAATCAATACTTTTTGAGTTAAAAGATCAAAGACTTTAATTTTTCGTAACAAAATGCATGCTTTAAAGCGATTTTTCATAAATAACTCAAAAACTGTAAGCTTTTACAAAATGTTTTTATTACCAAATTTGAAGCTAATAAAAATATAATAAATGACTTACTTGAAAAACCTTTTAATATTAATTTAAAGTAAGTTATAAGTAAGTGAATGTATATTTTCTTTCTGCAAATACTTAAATCTAAGGACCCAAGCCTAAATAACGGGAAAACGATACATTTTATATCATTCGACTAAGTTTTCACTCTAATGGCATATAACATATCCCACCAGAATGAAAACAATGGGAACCTTCTCTGGTTACACCTCCGAGGCTTCTACAATTTGCAAGCCATACGGATGCTGACACCAAGGAAGATGAGGGAATTCTACAATTTACAATTCACGTCACATCTACTCAGCGCGGTCAAATTCCAACGAGACTGGTTCCCTTCATACTCCACACAGAGTAAATGTAAATCAAAAATGAATAACCATTTTCAATTTCGTTGCAAAACGAAAATACAGCCGAACCATATTCCAGTCCAATCAGAGAGTGCTGCAAGCACCTCTACCGGTTTCGAAACTTATTAGTCTCTCATCAGGAGGCACATATGCTGCTCTCCCTGATCCAACCAAAACAAACCCCAGCGTGCAGTTCCGAATTGCAACGAACGAAATGGCATAGATGCCCTAGCGGCAACTGCTAGCAAAAGACTAAGTTTTCACTCTAATGGCATATAACATATCCCACCAGAATGAAAACAATGGGAACCTTCTCTGGTTACACCTCCGAGGCTTCTACAATTTGCAAGCCATACGGATGCTGAGACCAAGGAAGATGAGGGAATTCTACAATTTACAATTCACGTCACATCTGCTCAGCGCGGTCAAATTCCAACGAGACTGGTTCCCTTCATACTCCACACAGAGTAAATGTAAATCAAAAATGAATAACCATTTTCAATTTCGTTGCAAAACGAAAATACAGCCGAACCATATTCCAGTCCAATCAGAGAGTGCTGCAAGCACCTCTACCGGTTTCGAAACTTATTAGTCTCTCATCAGGAGGCACATATGCTGCTGTCCCTGATCCAACCAAAACAAACCCCAGCGTGCAGTCCCGAATTGCAACGAACGAAATGGCATAGATGCCCTAGTGGCAACTGCTAGCAAAAGACTAAGTTTTCACTCTAATGGCATATAACATATCCCACCAGAATGAAAACAATGGGAACCTTCTCTGGTTACACCTCCGAGGCTTCTACAATTTGCAAGCCATACGGATGCTGAGACTAAGGAAGATGAGGGAATTCTACAATTTACAATTCACGTCACATCTGCTCAGCGCGGTCAAATTCCAACGAGACTGGTTCCCTTCATACTCCACACAGAGTAAATTTCGTTTTGCAACGAAATTGAAAATGGTTATTCATTTTTGATTTACATTTACTCTGTGTGGAGTATGAAGGGAACCAGTCTCGTTGGAATTTGACCGCGCTGAGCAGATGTGACGTGAATTGTAAATTGTAGAATTCCCTCATCTTCCTTAGTCTCAGCATCCGTATGGCTTGCAAATTGTAGAAGCCTCGGAGGTGTAACCAGAGAAGGTTCCCATTGTTTTCATTCTGGTGGGATATGTTATATGCCATTAGAGTGAAAACTTAGTCTTTTGCTAGCAGTTGCCGCTAGGGCATCTATACCATTTCGTTCGTTGCAATTCGGGACTGCACGCTAGGGTTTGTTTTGGTTGGATCAGGGAGAGCAGCATATGTGCCTCCTGATGAGAGACTAATAAGTTTCGAAACCGGTGGAGGTGCTTGCAGCACTCTCTGATTGGACTGGAATATGGTTCGGCTGTATTTTCGTTTTGCAACGAAATTGAAAATGGTTATTCATTTTTTTATATCATTCATTCATTCATTTATTCGTTCATTAAGCATTACAATCAATACAATCTCTTAGGGGTTACAGCTTACGCCAAGGCGTTCAAAATCCTATTCTTGGGTGAGGTGTATTACTCCTCTGTCATTTATAGCTTGCTGTGTGTCTTTGCTGTTTATAACATATATTTACTAAATACTTGTCAAAGTACTTAGAAATACCTATCAAATGAACTCCAGAAGAAGTTGATAGCATCATATTTTACTCCAACAATTTTCCAAAAAAATGTTATTGTTTCTTTTTGGAATAACTCCGTTAATTTTTACGATTGATAATTAAAAGGTACTTTAAAAAATTATAAAACTGTATTACATTTAATCTTTCAATTACTTTATTTTTTAGGATATTAGGTTAAAGGGATCCGGTTACATTGTTCTCGCAGTAAAATTTAGGCTGATGGCCGGTTTCACCAACTACAAAAAACGATAGTAGTTTATTCTATTATAAAAATTATTCGACCAATAAAATGACATTTATCCATTTTCGTAACGTCAAATAAGACCTATTTTATTTATTAAATAAATATTTATATTTCGAGTAAATTGGTAAGTTAATCTCGCTGTAAATATTATAAAAAAGTAAATTCGTCAGTTTAACCTTATAGACCTGGATCCTAAGTACGAAAAAAAGTTGATTAATAGAAGGTGAAAATTTCTTAAGAGCTTAATGGTGTCTAGTCGGACAAACTTTGATGTAAGGGAACGCTGGAACAGGGGAAGTTTTAACTGTGGAACAGGTTAAAAATTTGGAAAGTTAGACTACGAAAACGTTCCATGTATTTTGTCGGACAGAACTTCCAATTAATTTGATACCATTTCATTAAACTCTCATGTAAAAATCAGACTGGTGTTTATCACCAACTGGGCATTTTAATGAGTGGAACACGAAGAACATGTCAAATGAGAGGAATCATAATGGTTATTAATAGCAGTCTGATTTTTGCATGAGAATTTAATGAAAGGGTAACAAATCAATTGGATGTTTTGTCCCACAAAATACATAGTACGTTTTCGTTATCTGAAATTATAAACTGTTCCACAATTAAAACTTCCCCTGTTCCAGTCTTCCCGTACATCAAAGTTAGTCCGACTAGACACCGTTAAGTTATTAACAAATTTTCAGCTTGCTATTAATCAACCTTTTTTGGTACGCGGGATCCAGGCCTATTAGATTATTAAAATTATATTGAAACAAAATAAAAATATAAACGTCTAATTAATTTTATTTTAGGAATAACTTTTTCATTGATGTATTTGTTGTTGATGAAACCGGACCTTAAACGTTTCTATCTTGATTATTTTGATTCATACAGAAATAAAAAGACAAGTAAAATCTTTGCTAAAAAAAACTCAAATTTCGTTCTCTATCATTTTTTACGTGTATCTAGTATTGTTGTAGATATTAACAAAAGAAAATAATTTACGAAAATTTGAAAAATCTTGATTCTTTTAAATCGGTAATAAATGCATACTTTTTTGAAAATATGCATTCTAAATCGGTCAAAATATTTAGGGTCATTACTTATGCTAAAGTAAAGAAAATCTTATACAGATTACTAAAAATTTTTAATTTTTTTTTGAAATGGCGTATGTTTTATTTTTCACTATTTCCTAAAAAATTATAAAGGGTCGTCTTATTTTCATTGTAACTTGCTTAAATTGGATGAAATCAACTTCGTCAGTAACTCACTTGTTAAGTGTGGCTGAGTACTTTGACAAGCGTATATTAAATATTTATATTTTATAAAATGCATCGTTTTCCAGTTAATTAGGCTTGAGTAATAATATTTGAGTACTCGCCGAAAAAAAATACATTCAATTATCTATAACTCACTTTTAATTAATAATAAAAGGTTTTTCAAAGCTTCAATTTTGGTAATGATAATGGTCCAAGAGCTGTGAGACATTTTTGAGTAGGTATTTTAGGCAACCTGAAAATTTTTCAGGTGACTCTTCCATGATAGCCTAATACAAAAATGCCGGTCTGGCTGGAGGGTAGCGGTTATTTTCCCCAAACATCCCCCCCAAAGTTAAAAAAAAGGGTAAAAATTGTTATTACAAAAAATATCATTGACGTGACTTTAAAGTAAATTTAAATATTCGAATATAAAGAAAATAAACAGGCCAGGCGATTTGAGGGCGATTTTAACTCTGCAAGATACTTGCATGGGCGCCCCAGGATTATTTTCAGGGGATGCATCTGAACTTCAGAAGATTTCATCTGAATCTGTACATACTATTAACGAGTATAAAATATACAACTATACATGCAACGCTATGCACATTCCTTCCGGACAGGGAAGTACAATTATTATTTTGACAGGGTATTTTTTTAATATCAAAAATAAATATTCTAAAAAAGACAGAATTTTTTTTGGTGAAATTTTCCAACTGCCATGTGATCAAACAAATTACGCGTACATATAAATGAAAAGCGCTATAGGTAAGCAGCAGTGTGAGAAAGAGCGTATACCGATAGCTGTTTGCGTTCTCTGTTGTACCTGAGCGAGTCCGTTCGCTCTAGAAAAATCACGTGACCTGGCGATCCCATGTTGTTGTGTCTCGAAACGTTAGAGTAATTATTATATATTATAGTTTTTTAAGTAACTTTTTCTTAATTAAAGGAAAATAATACGTACTATACAATAGATTTTGCAAATATGATAGAAAAAGACAGATTTATTATTATAAATATATAGGTAGAAAAGTATAAAAGTATAAACTAAATTAATTCTGTGTCCGAATCTTGTACTTGTTCTTCAAATTCCTCATCTGTGCTTAAATATTCACTGTCTTCTTCTTCGTCAGACTCCCCTCGAGACTCAGATTCCTGTTCTACATGATCTGTAAATAGTTGTAATATGTATTTAGAATTAATTAAAAATTAATTAGCGATAATTTAATTGAATTACTACGTATTCTCTGTCCTTTTATACGGAGTCGAAGCCTGGACAATCACGGGCGCATCTGAAGAAAGACTTGCCATTGTTGAGATGTGCTGTTATTGAATAATGTAAAAAATATCATGAACACAGCACGTAACAAACACGGAAACATTAAGAAAGATGAAAAAGGCAAAAGAAATACTCAACACTATAAAGGAAAGAAAGATGAGCCAAAATAAATATTCATTCTCTTCTTCTTCGTCAGACTCCCCTCGAGACTCAGATTCCTCTTCTACCTGATCTGTAAATAGTTGTAAATATGTATTTAGAATTAATTAAAAATTAATGTATAACTAATACTTAATACTTTTCCTTATATTATAAATTACATCATGTTTTTTATTTCTTAGTATATGACCAAAGTAGCTCATTTTTCCTTCCTTCATAGTGGTGAGTATTTTTTTGACTTTTTATCTTTATTAATGTTTCCGTGTTTGTTACGTGTTGCGTCCATGATATTTTTTACATTATTCGATAACACCACATCTCAACAATGGCAAGTCTATCTTCAGATGAGCCCGTGATTCTCCAGGCTTCGACTCCGTATAAAAGGACAGAGAATACGTAGTAATTCAATTAAATTATCGCTAATTAATTTTTAATTAATTCTAAATACATATTACAACTATTTACAGATCATGTAGAACAGGAATCTGAGTCTCGAGGGGAGTCTGACGAAGAAGAAGACAGTGAATATTTAAGCTCAGATGAGGAGTTTGAAGAAGAAGTACAAGATTCGGACACAGAATCAATTTAGTTTATACTTTTATACTTTTCTACCTATATCTTTATAATAATAAATCTGTCTTTTTCTATTATATTTGCAAAATCTATTGTATAGTACGTATTATTTTCCTTTAATTAAGAAAAAGTTACTTAAAAAACTATAATATATAATAATTACTCTGACGTTTCGAGGCACAACAACATGGGATCGCCAGGTCACGTGATTTTTCTCGAGCGAACGGACTCGCTCAGGTACAACAGAGGACGCAAACAGCTATCGGTATACGCTCTTTCTCACACTCCTGTTTACCTATAGCGCTTTTCATTTATATGCACGCGTAATTTGTTCGATCACATGGCAGTTGGAAAATTTCACCAAAAAAAACCTGTCTTTGTAGAATATTTATTTTTAATATTAAAAAATACCCTGTCAAAATAATAATTGTACTTCCCTGTCCTGAAGGAATGTACATAGCTTTGCATGTATAGTTGTATATTTTATACTCGTTAATAGTATGTACAGATTCAGATGAAATCTTCTGAAGTTCAGATGCATCCCCTGATAATAATCCTGGGGCGCCCATGCAAGTATCTTGCAGAGTTAAAATCGCCCTCAAATCGCCTGGCCTGTTTATTTTCTTTATATTTGAATATTTAAATTTACTTTAAAGTCACGTCAATGATATTTTTTGTAATAACAATTTTTACCCTTTTTTTAACTTTGGGGGGGATTTTTGGGGAAAATAACCGCTACCCTCCAGCCAGACCGGCATTTTTGTATTAGGCTATCATGGAAGAGTCACCTGAAAAATTTTCAGGTTGCCTAAAATACCTACTCAAAAATGTCTCACAGCTCTTATACTATAACTTATAAAACCGCTTTAAAGCATGCATTTTTTTGACGAAAAATTAAAATATTTGATCTTTAATAACTCAAAAAGTATTGATTTATTTTAATAACTTTATATAACAAATTTTGCTTACAATTTGTCCTTCTATCGATTTTTGCAGTTATTTTGAATAAAATAATTTTCGACCCAGAGAAAGGGTGGTATCCACCCTCAGAGTAAAAGCGCAAGGTGGCACTCTGTCACCTTTATTTCTTGAGGTATCCTCTAACCACTCACCAATTTCCGTAAAAATCGATGAAGGTTCACCGAAATTGAAGGTAATAGTTTATTTTTACTTTCATTAAGTGCACTATACAAAAGAAATTGCAATTTAATGATCTAAATGCGTGTATTTTGGGAGCTCATATATTACTAAACGATAGGTGGCCAAAAAATAAATTGAATTCATTTTAAGTACAACCCTGTCTTAAGCCGGGAAGATGGGGTGGTTTTCTTACGAAGGGGTTGTAGCTCAATAATTGAAATGGGCGTGATTTAAGAGCTTATTCTTAGAATATATCAGCTATACGAATTATATCCGCGATACGATAAATTTTAATTTTTCTCAGCATGTTTTTCTTAAGTTAAATCAATTAAAGGGTTGTTTGGGGTGAAGGGGATAAGCTCAAAAATTTAAACTATATCACTTCGAGAGCTCATAACTAGCTCGTAATTCTGCCGTAAAGATCGATTCACTATTTTTAAGTAGTGGAACGAGCTAAACTAAAATATTAAATTCCAGCTTAGTGGAACGAGCTCAAAATTAATTTTTAATTTGCGGAATATGAGGGCTCATAAATAGCTCATAAATCAGCGCTATTTGTTTTTTAATTTTTGCAAGTGGGGGGGCAGCTCAACACGGGTCGGTGTTACTTATGTCAGAGAAAAAAGGCCGAAAGTCCCGTCATAACTGTATTGAGTGTAAAAACTTCGTGTTGCTCACTCTGTGGAAAATTTCATGTGTTTGTCTTGCAACGATAATAATTTTTTTAAAGAAGAAATGAGTAATTTGTTTGTAAAATTATGTTTCATGGTATAATAAAAAAGTCCTAATTATTTTTCAAATCAATTTCCCCGACGTTCACATATAAAAAAATTAATATACAGATGGGGTGCAAATGCACCCCGCGCCGTTATTTACCTAATAATCTAAGCAGCGCCTTACGAGGGTTAATGATCAAGGGAAGGAGGTCCGCCATATTAAAACAAACGAAGGTTGTAAGATTCATTGCATGATAATAAACGAAAAGGTGAACAGATCGAATGGCTGAATGAAAAATTATTGACTGAAAGATTATCAGTAGTAATTGCACAAGAGCTCTAAAATTATTGAATTTTTCCCGAGTGACACTTTGACAGAGTGTCAAGTGTCAAAGTGTCACGAGGGCAAAAATTCTGTATTAATTTTAGAGATCGAGTGCAATTTGTTGCGATTATCTCATGAATAAAACTGTTCAAAATCAAAATTGTATTGTAATTTATTTATAAGTACAAATTAGTACAATTAAACACACAGTTCTTATAAATATTTGATAGTTGAAAGTCATCACTTTTATAATTTTTAAAATATTAATTGTCATTAGTGTCACTGAATGTATTTTTTCATAGCAACGAAGGGCATCTGACGTAATATACTTGACGACGGGAAATTATCAAAAATTATCAGTAGTAATTGCACAACAGCTCTAAAATTATTTAATTTTTCCCGAGTGTCAATTTGACAGTTTTAATTTCACGAGCCAAAGGCGAGTGAAATTATTTCAAAGTGTCACGAGGGCAAAAATTCTATATTAATTTTAGAGATCGAGTGCAATTTGTTGTGATTATTTCATGAATAAAACTGTTCAAAACCAAAATTTTATTGTAATTTATTTATGTAACTACAAATTAGTACAATTAAACACACAGTTGTTATAAATATTTCACGGTTGAGAGTCATCACTTTTATAATTTTTAAAACATTAATTGTGATTAATGTCACTGAATGTATTTTTTCGTAGCAACGAAGGGCATCTGACGTAATATACTTGACGACGGGTAATTATCACAAATTATCGATTTAATTTAGATTTCTGTAGCTTTCTATTGGTCAGAATCTCCTTTAAATGAAATAATCGGGTATAATATCACAAGAGAGTGAGAATAAATTGAAAATAATGAGAAAGTTTTTCGAAAATTTATTGTCTGGTAATAGACACGAGGGCTCCAGTGGCTATTGCCCAATGACAACAAATTTGAGTAAAAATGAAGCATTATTTTCTTATTTATTCTTACTGTCGTGTGATATTCGTAAGATTATTTTTTATACGTATATTATTATGGATATTTTCTGAAATGTGACAGTTGTCAAAACTAGGAAACTGGTTGCCATTAAACAGAAACAATCTACTTAAAAAAATTCTATTGGTAATTTTCTACAGTAGATAATTCTCAGTATAATTTTAATCTGATTGGACAGAATTAAACACGTGATCAAATATCTTACTATACGATTGGAAGTTAAAATCATTAAAAAACATTCAGTTTAATTTTTATTTCTGTAGCTGTCTATTGAATGAAAATCAATCAGGTCATAATCTCCTATGAATGAAATAATCGCATCTATTTATTAAAATAGGATGAATTCCCAAAATAAAACAATTAAATACTAAACATATTTTGTTTTTAAAGTTTACTTACCAGAAAAATAAACGAGAAATAAAATTTGACCTATCTTTTGGATTCAGCTTTTTCTCTGGAACCCCACCAACTTTAACTTCCTCCATTTTATAATTTTAGCTGCAACTAAAGATACACATTACATAAATTTGTTCTATGTAAATATTGTTAGTGTTCATGTGGCTGTCGACAAGTAAACATCACATCTTATCGATAGCAATGAATTAAGCCATAATTACAGTAATTAAGGTGATAATTATAAACCAATTGTTACTCAAGTTTAAAAGTTTTTACTTGCAAAATTAAAATTCTACAGTGATAAAGTACAAAAGTTTTATATTCACAAATAAATAGTTAAACTGTTAGGTAAATATTTTATGGAATATATGGCCTGGAATAGTCCAGGCACTATATTCAACAACATTCAACATTCATTCAACAAATGAAAATCCATATAGATACACTACAAAAGAAAATAGGGGAAGAAAAACAACAGTAGGTACAATGAAGATATAGAATATTAGACTGACGACGAAGAACTAAGTAAAGAAACCGAATGGAGTCGCGTCCGAAATGCAAACAAAGGAAGGCAAGCAACTTTCCAAAGAACCTGTCCACCAACAAGAAGTAAACCAGAGGAGACTCAAATGGCATGGAAACCACGATCCGGCATTATAAAAAAAATTGGAAAAATACGACATCCTAGTGAGCAACTTATCAAGTAAGCAAACATCTTATCGAACGAGCATGCTTGCAAGTGGAAATATAAAACTTAATATAATAGACGAAAATAGCTGCACAGAAATCTAACAAAGAGGCTAAATGGCACAGATCTCGAATAGAATAGAATAGAATAGAATAGAATAGAATAGAATAGAATAGAATAGAATAGAGTAGAATAGAATAGAATAGAATAGAATAGAATAGAATAGAATAGAATAGAATAGAATAGAATAGAATAGAATAGAATAGAATAGAATAGAATAGAATAGAATAGAATAGAATAGAATAGAATAGAATAGAATAGAATAGAATAGAATAGAATAGAATAGAATAGAATAGAATAGAATAGAATAGAACAGAATAGAATGGTATTAGTTTGAAGATAAACAAAATAAACCTCTAAAAGTGCTTGCAAGAAAACTGCATTAAAATCGTACTCGTCTTTGCCGATGACGTATGGTAGGGGAGCAAAGTATGCTAAATGTGCAGTCACTCGAGCGCTTTGGGGACCTATTGGGTTGTGATTATTAGGTCCTAAAACCAAAAAAAGTTAAGTAAAATTTTCCATTTTAGCGGGCGCTTGCCATTTTTTAATTTAATTTTCCATTTCCATTAATCGTTTTTTCCGAATATAGCGCCATCTATCCATAATTCGAAAAAATGTTTCGAATAAAAGTTGCTTATTTTTATGCAGAGAATTCAAATCTGCAATAAAAAATGGGGGCTCCCATTTAAGATTTTAAAGTAACCCCCCACCCCACCTCCGTGGGGGGTCGCGTTTGGTACCATTCGATATATTTTTCAAAAATATTAAATAAGTGTATTTTGCAGTTTTTCGATCTGATGTTTATTTTACTAAATATCGCGGGATTTGTATTTAAAATTTAAAATTTACCCCCCACCCCTCTCTGCGAGGGGTCGTGTTTGGTATCTATCGATAGATTTTTGAAAAATATTGAACGTGTAGTTTTTAGTTTTTCGATCTGACTTTCGTTTCGCGAAATATTCGCCTTTTTCTTGTGAAACTTTGTGACTCACCAATTCCCTTACGCCCCGCTTAAATCGTCAGATTTTTTAAATATACACTGTTTTGCATGTACTTAACCTAACTTATCTTAATCTGACAATTTCGAGTATTTTTAAGGATAGATTTTTTTTTTCGGGCCCCCCTAAACGAACTCCCCTGTGTTAAGAGCCAATATATGGCAGAGGTACATCTGCAGGGTACCACGTTTCTCCTCATATGATAATCTGACGCGCTCGAGTAACTGCAAAAATCCCCGCTTGGGCTCCCCTACCATAGATTCAGTGGCAAAATCAACATTAGAAATTAAGCATATTTGATATTATCTCGAGCTTTGAAGAGGCTGCATTAAATATCGATCTAAAAACAAATGAATCTTTGCAATGCAATATCTAATGAAATCAAAACTTCTCTTACGAGGTGCAAAAATCCAGATATATAAGACCATAAGACGACCATCGGTCACGTATGAAAGCGAAACATAGACGCTAATAAAAAGAGAAGTAAATAAATTGCTTGTGTGGGAACCTAAAATCCTTCAAATTATATAATTAGCCCAATAAATGACCGTTTTGGAGTGTAATTTCCAGGGGCAACTCCGGATTGCATCAAAATTTGGATTTAGGTTCTACTTACCCTCCACTTCAAAGTTGAATTTGTGCCGTTGGTTGCTTTTACTTGGGGGGTGACACTTACCCCTTCTCGGGTGGTGAAAAGCGCGTGTTTAAAATAAGGCCGGAAATGGATAAATTGACTTATTTTAAGCATCTTTTGTTCTATAAAGTTTTTTACGTAAGTCAATACTTTTCGAGTTATATAAAAAACTACGTTTTCAGACAGTTTTTCCCAAATAACTCAAAAAGTAAATATTTTATTGAAAAAAATATTTTTAGCAAAAGTGTAGCCTATAAAAAAAACGAAAAAACGGTGTACCAGTAAAGTCTACAAATTGAGTAGAAGCAAAGTTGTAGTTCATGAAAAATACGTCCTTATTCGTCTAATTCCAAATCGAATGATTCAACGCGAAATCACCGAAGAAAGAAGCGTTTTTCGGGAAAACCTTATTAACATTTTTAAAGTATCGAAAAAAAGCTTATTATTTGTTTTTTTTTTACAAAAGTTTACAGCATCAAAAATAAACGAGTTACACTGAAAAAAATTTGGCCCCTTTTTTTGGCAAAAAAAATCGTGAAATCCTCCTTCCATTTAGCACCCTAAATGAAATTAATCGTTTGGCTTTACCATCTATTTTAACTGTGTGTGTATTGTTTATATGATCTGTAAGTTTGATTGGTTTGAAGTGCTTATTTTTGAAAACATTTGGTTTTATAGTAAAAAAAAAATTTCTAAAAATTTTTGAAAAATTTTAATTTTTTCAAAATAACTTAAAAATGATTAATGATAAGAAAAATCTTCAAGAGTAAAAAATGTAGGCTTAGCTATTATAAATATGCTAGTTTCATTTTGTTTCTCCGTAAGACAAAAATTGGTTAAGATATGGCTGTTCAAAATTTGCATACACTCGTGATTAGTGCCCCATTCAAGCTTACTCAATTATAACCCTATCAAAAATAAACACTTTAAGGGCCGGTTTTTCAGTGCTGGGTTATCCCAGATTTTTCGGTCACCGACATTTTTATGGTTAATCAGTTTTTCAGTACTAGGTTATCGCTTAAACCCGTTTAAGTTGACCAAGATTTTAACCTATACTCGCTATCATAGGTGGTTTAACTCCGAATTTTCCGACAGACGTTTATCTATATTTGCTGACAGAAGAGGTTAGTTAAATTATGACATTTTGTGTTATCGCGGGAAATATTGTATTATGTATTATTATATTCTTGATTATATCTTCATCATCAGATGAAGAATCGGAACTTGAATGCATTAATCATTTTTGTAATGTTATGTTATTTGTTATTTATAAAATAGGTTATGAAATTCTATTTCGTTTATTTTTCTGTCAAAAATCTATAGAATTGCACACCTTGGTTTAAAGCACTGAAAAACGATATAAGGGTTAAAATATTGGTTAAAATTTAAACTAGGTTAGCTAACCAAAATTTTAACCGCTCACTGAAAAACCGGGCCTAAACCGGTGAGACTGACAGATCATATAAAAAATAGATAGGTAAGTAAATTGTTTGTAAAGCGGTAGCGATTAATTTCATTTAAGGAGCTAAACACGGCCAGATTTTCATGATTTTTTACAAAAAAATAGAGGGCCAACTTTATTTTGAGCGTAACTCGCTTATTTTTAACGCTAAAACTTTTGTTAACAATTAAAAAATGCTTTTCATAAACACCTTAAAAAAGTTTAAATGGGTTTTTCCCGAAAAGTGCTTAATTTTTCGGTGATTTTACCTTGAAATATTCGATTTCGAATTAGACGAATAAGAACGTATTTTTCATGAGCTACAACTTTGTCTTTATTTGATTGATAGATTTTACTGATACACCATTTTTTGGGTTTTTTATGAGCTACACTTTTGCTAATGATATTTTTTTCGATAAAATATTTACTTTTTCAGTTATTTGCGAAAAACCGTCTGAAAACGTAGTTTTTTTGTCGAAAAATCAACATTTTCAATGGCAAATAACTCGAAAAGTATTGACTTACCTAAAAAACTCTATAGAACAAAAGTTGCTTAAAATCAGTCAATTTATCCATTTCCGGTCTTATCTTGAACGTATGTTTTTTCACCCCCGAGAAGGGGTGACTGTCACCCCCCAAGTAAAAGCTACCAACGGCACAATTTCAACTTTGAAGTGGAGGGTAAGTAGAACCTAAATTCAAATTTTCATGCAATTCGGAGTTGCCCCTGAAAATTACACGGTATCTACGAATTTCCCGTTTATTTACTGGGCTAAATATGGCCCTTGCAGAGACAGCGTGACAAACCAATGGAGGCGCAGATACAATAACAAGTTAGACTATCCCTCATAAAATAAAACCTAGTCAGATATTTATATAAAGGGCAATATACTCAGATGGACAGGGCATGTGACACGCGGTAACGACAATGGCCTTGTGTTTTGAGAAAGTTTTGAGAAGATTTGAGAAAATGGGAGTAAGAAAATGGGAAGTAGTGGCACAGGACCCACAAACATGGAAGGCAATAGTGAACGTGGCAAAGAGTCACGAAGAGTTGTAACGTCATTGATGATGATGATGATGATGACAGAACCAATCAGATGTAAAGTAGAAATTGATGACTTCAACAAGTTATAGGCATAAGATACCTTGGAATTACACTGTTCAGCTATGGAGTACTCGACCAATGAATAGTGATAAATCAAGCACAAAAAGCAAATAGAACGGCAGGATGCATTAATAACAATATATGGCGAAGCAGATATATTAACCATACGATTAACTGAAGAATTGATAAAACCAGTGTAAGACCAATAATGGCATAGCCATCAAAAACCGGATCCGACACAGCCACAACACAAATACTTCTAGACTTCTAGAAACGACAGATATAAGAAGAACCGTGAAAAATTACAGAAAATACGCTGAAGGATCCGAAAGAGTGTTGAAGACATTAGAAGAATATATCACATGCAGTGTATAAAGGAATGTTCATTAAACAGAAAAAAAGAATGGAATAACCAGGGCTGCTTTATCCATTAGGCAATATAGGCAGTTGCCTAGGGCGGCACATTATGAGAGGGTGGCAAAAATACTGTACAAAAAATATTTGTATATGAAAATTATGAATCTGGTTTCTGTCATTAAAGAGAGCTCTTTCAAATTACTTTACCGCAAGGAAGCCAAAAAATTGTGCCCAAATAAAACATAAAGAAAGAAGAAAGAGAAAAAGAAAAATTCAATTTAACGAGGGGACCGATGATGAACTAAACTTTTCAGCTAGTGATGAGATGAAAATCCACACATTCTATAATAATCGACACTCTGGTAAGATACCTGAATAGACGTCTGGAATCTTATCGACTTATTTATCAACGTTTTCGTGTTACCAGATTTGCCAAAATTAAGCAATGAAGAAATTATTAAAGAAGCTGAAAATCTGATACAAAATAAAGACGGCCACGATACATCATTCATAAATGAATGAATTCACGTAAAGTGTCATTTGGATACCACAATAAAATCACCAATTGACATATCATAATATTTAAAGAGTTAGTGCAGTCACTGAAGGTGGATATGAGCTATTAGCTCCGATTTAGTTGAACCTCCATCGATTTGCATGAAAATTGGTGAGTGGTTAGAGAATATCTCAAGGAACAAAGGCGACATGGTGTTAACTCGCGCTTTTACCGTGGGGGTGGATGCCACCCCTTCTCAGGTGTGAAAACTCTAAGCAAAATTTGTTATATAAAGTTATTAAAATAAATCAAAACTTCTTGAGTTATTAAAGATCAAAGATTTTAATTTTTTATGAGAAAAATGCATGTTTTTAACCGCTTTTTCATAAATAACTCAAAAACTATAAGATTTTACAAAAAAGTTTTTATTACCAAAATTAAAGTTAATAAAAAATGAAATAAACTTCTTACTGGAAAAACCTTTAAATGTTAAAAAAAAGTGAGTTATAGGTAATTGAATGTATATTTTTTTCGGCGAGTACCCAAATCTAACTATTCAAGTAGTCTAGTAAAATAAAATTACACTACATGTAAATCAAAATGTAAATTCGTACAGGTTGAAACAAATTTTATATCAAAGTTTAGGTAGGTACAAAAGATATTTTGAAGAAAGTATCCAAATCATACATGGGGATCATTGTTTAAATAATTAAAAAGCGGTCATTTTTGCAAAAAAAATTACTTTTTTAACTGCTGAGGTCATTCAATTACTAATGAAGGTCTATAGGATTATTTTCTACAAAGCTGAAGAGTAAATCTTTCACATAAGACTTACTAAATTAAATTTGACCCTCTATTTATTTAAATAATTATACATAAAACTTTAAAAACAAATTTACATAATATTATTTTTAGCGTTTTAAATAAGCACTATAAAATATTTTATTTTATAGACTAAGTTGCGCTATGTTACCAGTATTAAGCAAAAAAAATTGGTTACAAAATATTTAATATTTTTTGAGATATTTAATTTGTTAATTAAATGTTACTATATTTTCAATTGCAAAAACGCGGTTGTTGCCAAAGACTTATTTACCTGTATTAAATCTTATTACTTTTATTTTTATGTATATTTTCGATAAATTTATTGATAAATTCAAATTTCAATTAAACTTCCCCCTAATATGGCATTTGAAAATCATTCAAATTTGTTTATAATTTGTTTTTTTAATAACGTCGCGGGGATTAAATATGTTGAAATGCCGTTTCGACAATTTAATTCCTGGGTATTTTTCACTAATTAACAAATTTTTTTGTATTCTTTTCCTCTTCTTTTTTTTTTCTTGGAGTTATATTACTACGGGCCCTTTTAGGGTTAAGTTTCATTAAGAATGTCGACTCTCTAAGTTGTAGATTCTAGACCTAAAAATATTAAGATTTAACTAAAATCTCTTAAATAAAATGTGGCTACTTACTGAGTTACAGAGTGTTTCATTTAAAAATTTAAAAATTATTGTTACCAAGTACTTTAAAACTATTTGACGTATCCTTATCATACTTGGCAGAAAGTGTGGGTACTATACAGTCTACTAAATTGTGATAAATAAAAGTTTCTAGCTACTACCAGAGGCGTACGACAGGGGATAGTGAATGATTGACCCTTCCCACATTCTACGCCACTGAGGGAATTACTATTTTAGCGAAATTTTTCGATTCTCCAATACTTTCTATGTAAATAATATACTCTTTACTGGTAACGATTAAGTCATTTGTTTTCGAGATATTGGACGTTAAAAATGAAATGGCATAGTTATTTTGATTTATTCATTCATTCATTTTAAACTTCCAATATCTCTCAAACTGATTACTTTATCGATACCAATAAAATTATTTACACACAAAGTATTGGAGAATCGAAAAATTTCGCTAAAATAGTAATTTACTCAGTGGCGTAGAATTTGGGAATGGTCAATCATTCACTATCCCCTCTCGTACGCCTCTAAAACTAGCTAGAAACGTTTATTAATCACAATTTAGTAGGGTGTATAATAGCCACACTTTCTGCCAAGTATGATAAGGATACGTCAAATAGTTTTAAAGTACTTGGTAACAATAATTTTTAAATTTTTAAATAAAACACCCTGTAACTCAGTTAGTAGCCACATTTTATTTGAGAGATTTTAGTTAAATCTTAATATTTTTAGGTCTAGATTCTACAACTCTGAGATTCGACATTCTAAATAAAATTTAACCCTAAAAGGGCCCGTAGTAATAACTCCAAGAAAAAAAGAAGAAGAAAAAAACGACAAAAAAATTTTGCTAATTAGTAAAAAATTTACAGGAACGCAATTATCGAAACGGCATTTCAAAATACTTAATCCCCGCGACGTTATTAAAAAAACAATTTATAAACAAACCTGAATAATTTTTAAATGCCATTTTAGGGGGTAGTTTAATTCAAATTTGAATTTATCAATACATTTATCGAAAACATACATAGAAATAAAAATAATGAGATCTTAAGCAGGTGAATATTTCTTTGGCAACAACCGCATTTTTGCAATTGAAAATAAAGTAACATTTAATAAACAAATTCAATATCTCAAAAAATATTAAATATTTTTTGACCAATTTTTTTACTTAATACTGGTAACATAGCGCAACTTAGTCTGTAAAGTAAGATATTTTATAGTGCTTATTTAAAACGCTAAAAATAATTTTCTGTAAATTTGTTCTTAAAGATTTATATACAATTATTTACATAAATAGGGAGTCAAATTTAAATCAGTAAGTCTTATGTGAAAGATTTACCCTTAAACTTTGCAAGAAAAATTCCCGTAGACCTTCATTAATAAGTGACTTACCTCAGCAGTTTAAAAAGTATTTTTTTTTTGCAAAAATGACCCCTTTTAATTATTTAAACAATAATCCCCTTGTATGATTTGGATACTTTCTTGAAAAAATCTTTTGTACCCACCTAAACTTTGATATAAAATTTGTTTTAACCTGTACGAATTTACATTTTGACTTTTTTTATTTTATTAGGCTAAAGCTTAAATAACGGGAAAATTATGCATTGTATAACATTATTGTCAAAGTACTTAGAAATATCTATTAAATGAGCCCCCGAACAAGTTGATAGCATTAAAATTTATGCACCAAATATTTTTCAAAATTTATCTTTTCAAATTTTTTCCAAAAAAGTTATTGTTTTTTTTTTAATAACTCCGTTAATTTTTTCGATATCAGGTTTGTCTAAAAACAATTTAAAATTAATGGCTATTAAACCACGTTGAATTTAATATTTAAACCCCTTACTTTTTAAAAAAAAATAAAAGGTTAAATGGCCCCGGTTACATGGTTCTCGCATCAAAATTTAAGCTTTAAACGTTACTATCTCCATTATTTTTTACCCTACAGAAATAGTAAAAAGGTAAAATATTTGATACAGAAAAAACTAAATGTAATTTGGTGATACATATACATCACTTTTTACGTATATTGAGTAATTTTGGAATTATTAAAAGAAAATTAAAATTACGATAATTTTAAAAATTCCGATTTTTTTAAATTATATCTTTTTTGTAAATATGCATTCTAAACCGGTCAAAATTGTTGAAATCATTACTTATGCTAATATAAAGAAATTCTTCTAAGGATTACTATAAATTTTAATTTTTGTGGAAATGGAGTATTTTTTATTTTTCACTTTTTCCTAAAAAGTCCTAAAGGGTTCTTTTATTTTCATCATAACTTGCTTAATTGTGATGCTATTAACTTCTACTGGAACTAATTTGATAGGTACTTCGAAGTACTTTGACAAGTGCTTAACAGGTATATTTTATATAATGCATCGTTTTCCCGTTTCCGTTAAAAGCTTGAATACTTAGATTTGAGTACTAGTCGAAAAAAATATACATTCAATTACCCATAATTCACTTTGAATTAACATTAGTTTAGTTCTTTGTGAGGAGTGTATTCAGCTTTTCATTATCTTCAATTTTGGTAATAATAACTTTTTTGTAAAAGCTTATAGTTTTTGAGTTATACGTGGAAAACAGCTTTAAAAAATGCATTTTTTTACGACAAAAATAAAATCTTTGATCTTTAATAACTCAATAAGTATTGATTTATATTAATAATTTTATACATATAACAAATTTTGCTTAGAATTTGTTTCTATCGATTTATGGTATTATTAAAAAAAATAATTTTCATCCCCGAGAAAGTGGCATCCACCACCACGGTACAATCGCAAGTTGGCATGTCACCTTTGTTCCTTGAGGTATCCTCTAACTACTCACCAATTTTAATGAAAATCTATGGAGGTTCAACGAAATCGGAGGTGAAAACCTTCAGTGACTGCACTAAGTGGATTGAAAGATATTTTCCCTAATTTTGACATTGCTTTGCACATTTATTTGTGCACCCCAGTTGCCAACGTGTCCGCTGAAAGGCCATTTTCGAAAATGTCAAGAATTAAAAATAATTTCCCATCAAGTACGACGCAAGAACGTGTTAACAATTTGTCGATTTTGTCAAGAAACAAAATTTTTTTGAAAAATCTTTTTTTGAAAAGAAGTCTCTGATGTGATCGAACTGGAATGACAATTTTTTCCGTTTAGTCCATTTAGTCCTGTCGCCAGGGGGGATTCAACGGCCTCCTTAATTCAGATGGACTTACCCAAGTTTTTTTTATATATTTTGACCCGTAGAATACGAATTTTTTGGGTAACAGTTGATCCGGATGTCGATAAGATTGTTATAGACAAAGAATTTGAGGAATTACATAACAGCGATTTCTCGCAAAACAAAACATATTTTTGTATGTTTTGGGTCATTTTAAGCAAAAAATATTCCTACAAGTTTTTTCGTAGAATGCATAGTTTTCGAGATAACCGCGGTTGAACTTTCAAAAAATCGAAAAATTGCAATTTTTGAACCCGAATAACTTTTGATTAAAAAATAAAGTAGCAATTCTGCTTACCGCATTTGAAAGTTTAAGTCAAATTATATCGGTTTTGATTATTTGCATTGCTAAAAATTAATTTTTTTACTGCTGAACAAAGCTAAAAACACATAGTGTTTCCCGTGCCTAATACATGCGTTTTAACGCATGCTACGTAGAAATTGCCTCGCTTGCACTTGTAGCTACTCTACCTACTCGTTAGATTTTAAATGAGAAATCATTGAAAACATCACTCACGCACTAGGTGTTTATAGCTTTGTTTACCAATAAAATAATAAATTTTTAGCAATAAAAATATTCAAAACCGATATAATTTGACTTAAACTTTCAAATGCGGTAAGCAGAATTGCTACTTTATTTTTTAATCAAAAGTTATTCGGGTTCAAAAATTGCAATTTTTCAATTTTTTTTAAGTTCAACCGCGGTTATCTCGAAAACTATGCATCCTACGAAAAAACTTGTCAGAGCATTTTTTGCCTAGAATGACCCAAAAAATACAAAAAGATGTTTTGTTTTGCCAGAAATCACTGTTATGTAATTCCTCAAGTTCTTTGTCTATAACAATCTTATCGACATCCGGATCAACTGTTACCCAAAAAATTCGTATTCTACGGGTGAAAATAAATAAAGAAAACTTGGGTAAGTCCATCTGAATTAAGGAGGCCGTTGTACCCCCCCTGGCGATAGGACTAGTTCTTTAACGGTAAAATATTGCAAAATCTCTAAATTTTAAAGAACCGCTTGGATTGACATGAAATTTGGCATACACATAGCTAACAAGTCAAAGAAAAAAAGTGATATTGTGCCGATATGTGCTTTTGCCCTGGGGGTGGTTTTCACCCCCTCTTGGGGGTGAAAAAATATTCGTCCAAAGAAAGTCAGGAAATGGATAAACTGGCTAATTTTAAGTAACTTTTGTTCTATAGAGTTTTTTCACTAAGTCAATACTTTTCGAGTTATTTGGCAGCGAATATGTTCATTTTTTCAACAAAATAACCACGCTTTTAGGCGGTTTTTCGCAAATAACTCAAATAGTAAGTATTTTGTCGAAAAAACATTACCAGCAAAAATATAGCCTGTCAAAATTTTTAAAAAATGGTGTATACAGGGTGTCCCGAAAAGATTGGTCATAAATTATACCACACATTCTGGGATCAAAAATAGTTCGATTGAACCTAACTTATCTTAGTACAAATGTGCTCATAAAAAAAGTTACAGCCCTATGAAGTTACAAATTGAAAATCGATTTTTTTCAATATATCGAAAACTATTAGAGATTTTTTATTGAAAATCGTCATGTATCATTTTTAGGACAGGATCATCTTAAAATAAAATTATAGTGAAATTTATCCACCCCATAAAAAATTTATGGGGGTTTCTTTCCTTTAAACCCCCAAACTTATGTGTACGTTCCCATTAATTAATTATTGTGGTACCATTAGTTAAACATAACGTTTTTAAAACTTTTTTGTCTCTTAGTATTTGTCAGTAAGCCAGTTTTTATCGAGATGTGGCTTCTTTTTTAATATATTTACATAAAAATTTTATGGGGGTTTTGTTCTTTCAAACCCCCCAAATGTTTGTGTATGTTCCAATTAAGCTATTATTGTGGTACCATTAGTTAAACACAGTATTTTTAAAACTATTTTGCCTCTTAGTCTTTTTTTGATAAGTCACTTTTTATCGAGATATGGCTTCTTTTTCAAAATATACCTAAAAATGTAAATTATAAATAAATTTTCAGATTATTAACAGGCCTCTATAATCATTCTTAATCATATACAAATATGTGGTAGATTCGACAAATATTCAAAATATCTCGATAAATACTGGCTTATCGAAAAAGTACAAAGAGGCAAAAAAGTTTTAAGAACATTGTTTTTAACTAACGGTGCCACAATAATAATTTAATTGGAATGTACACAAAAGTTTGGGGGGGTTTAAGGAAACCAAACCCCCATAAAACTTTTATGGGATGCACAAATTTCACTTTAATTTTTTTTTAAGATGGTGCTGCCATAAGAATGCAACATCTCCATTTTCAATAAAAAATATCTAAGAGTTTTCGATATGTGAAAAAAATCGATTTTCATTTTGTAACTTCAAAGGGCTGTAACTTTTTTTGTGTACACTATTGTATATAGGTAAGTGAGGTTCAATCAACCTATTTTTGACCCGAGAATCTGTAGTATAATTTATGACCAATCTTTTCGGGACACCCTGTTTATCACGTCTCTGCACCTAGTAGAAGCAGAGTTATAGCTAATGAAAAATAGGTTCATATTCGTCAAATTCCAAATGGAATACTTTGACGTGAAATAACCAAAAATGAAGCACATTTCGGGGAAAACTCATTTCAACTTATTTAAAGTGTTTAAAAAAAGCTTCATTTTTGTTTTATAAAAAAAATGTCTAGCATCAAAATTAAACAAGTTACGCTCAAAATAAAATTAGTCCCTTTTGGTTTTGGTAAAAAATCTAGAAAATCACCACCTAAATAGTATCTTAAATGAACTTAATCGTTACGTCTTCACAAGTTTGTTGACTCGTGTATATATTGTTTATATGATCTGTAGGTTTCATCGATTCAAAGTCCTTATTTTTGAAAGGGCTGTAGTTAATACGGATTGAACGAGTCACTGATCACGAATGTATGCAAATTTAGAAACACCAAATCTTAATCAATTTTTGTCTAACAGAAAAACAAAAAAATACATGATATTCAGAAAAGCAAATCTGACTTTTTTTTGTTTTTCGAGATTTTTGGTATCTCTAACAATTTTTAAGTTATTTTGAAAAAAAGCATATTTTTCAAAATTTAAATTTTTAAAACTTATATTTTGAAACCAAATTTTTTCAAAAATAAGCAGTTTGAATCGATGAAACTTACAGATCATATAAACACAACATAAGTAAAATAATTTGTGGAGCGGTAACGATTAATTTCATTTAAGTTGCTAATTAGGGGGTGGTCTTCCCGATTTTTTTTGTAAAAACAAAAGGGACCAACTTTATTTTGAGCGTAACTTGCTTAAATTTAATGCTATAAACTTTTTGTAAAAACAGAAATAAAGCTTTTTTTAAACACTTTAAAAAAGTTATAATGAATTTTCCCCAAAAAGTGCTTAATTTTTTGGATATTTCACGTCGAAATATTCTATTTAAAATTTGGTGAATATGAATCTATTTTTCATTGGCTATAACTCTGGTTCTGCGAGATATAGAGACCTAACGCGTACACCATTTTTTTTTACTTCTTTATAAGCTATATTTTTGCTAAGAACGTTTTTTTCAAAAAAAAATACTTACTTTTTGAGTTATTTGCTAAAAACCGTCTAAAAATGTGGTTATTTTGTTGAAAAATGACCATATTCACTCGCAAATAGCTCGAAAAGTGTTGACTTGGCAAAAACGCTCTATAGAACAAAAGTTACTTAAAATTAGTCAGTTTAACCATTTCCGGACTTACTTTGGACATATATTTTTTCAACCCCAAGAGAGGGTAAAAGTCACCCCCAGGGCAAAAGCACACATCGGCACAATATCACTTTTTTTGTTTGACATGGAAGCTATACGTATGCCAATTTTCATGTCAATCCAAGCGGTTCTTTAAAATTTAGGGCAAAAACCGTGAAAGAATGGACTAGTTATACTTATATAAACATCGTAGTTTAAATCCATCTATAATGTATTCTTATTTAAATAAAAATTTCTGCAATTTTTTTTTTGCAAAAATGGTACATGTTTGAAGGGTGGCTATAGAGAATTGCCTAGGGCGTCAATTGAACTAAACGCGGCCCTGGCAATAACCATATAAACAGAAAGAAGGAGAGACCCGGCTGGTCAAAATAACAAGAGATAAATCACCAATCGGCAGAATAAGTATAGAACGACTGCGTAAAAAAAGGAGTGTCGACCTTCCATAGGGGTATCAATCCGCCAATGAACAAGCAGAATTGATTATAAAGAGGAAGAAGAAGAATAAGAAGAAGAAGAAGAAGAAGAAGAAGGACAATATAATATATTTATCCATGAATCCGTAAAACTAAAAATATATTTTCGCATATCACTCTAAAACGCTTGAATTTATTAAAACAATATATGAATTCATTTACTTACGTCACACAAATCAGCAAACAGTGTTTTTTTTAATTGAAGCACCTAAACTAAACTCAAGTTAAATCACTTATTATAATATACAAATAATTGACGTCTGAAGTATCTGTGTGTATGTGTGGGATGGAGAGTACTTCGAGATACTAAAAATGGTGGATATTTTGTTATAACGGTGGTTATCAAATGCATTAAAAATAGTTCGCAGAATATAATATGAATTGGGGATTTCTTATTTGCATTCTACTTTTGATGTCTTACCTTATCGCACTGTACTTAAGATGAGATTTGAATGATGAAATTTAATTTTTTTAGATGAGATCTGCTTGTCATAATGTAGATAGATAGATAGATTATGATTTATTTAAATGCTTTACAAAAAAAAATATTTTTTAATTACAAAGTATACAGGGTGAGGCAGATAAACAGCCTATTATAAATATCTCGAGAACTAAAGGCAACATTATAATCATGAAAATTTTAATAAGGTGGTTTTGAAGAGTGATTTGATGAAACTATTTTCATCTATTTGCTACATCCGGTTATAGCAAAAGTTGCTGATAACTTCGTTTTTTTTAATGGGTATATTTTTACATTTTTGGATTCTGCTCGATGTCTTCTCTCATATAATATGAGGTTTTGTAATGTTATACGGGATAGTTTAAAAGGGAATTACGTTTTTTTCTTAATTTCTTAGCAAAATTCACACCCTGTAGAATGGTAGTGCTTTGACATCAAAAGCTCTATTTATGTTTAAATAATTTTTAATATAATCGACTATTGTTAAGAATTGTTAGTATAGCTAAATTTTTAGTTTTAGTATACACGGTTGGTCGAAACTCGGAATGAGTATTTTCTGAGTTTTCTTAAATGGGACACCTGGAGGAAGAACATATTCTACCTGGAGGAAGAATATAAATGTTTTCTTATGTTAAGTTTTAAAATAAAAATGTATACCATTTTTATTCAGTTGCAATGCGAAGCCAAGTATGTCTTAATTTTCATTTAGATTAGAGAGCGCAACCAGCAGTCTTATCGACGATTTCACCTCTTGTTAGAGGCTCTTCAGAGAATGCATAGGTTGCTTTTTCTAATCCAGTAAATTTTTCGACACATGTTGGTCCCACACTGCAACTGACGTGAATGGATTAGGTGACTAGCGTCATCTGGCAATTGAAAGATAAAGTTTTTCAATCCTAATAGCAATATTAATAATATTGAAAAATAGTAAAAATATTACTAAAAGGTTTTTAAATTGAAAACTTATTGGTACATTTCCCTGGTGACACCTCCAAGACTTCTACAATTTGCAAGCTAAATGGATGCTGCAGTGAAGACAAAAAGGAAGGAATTCTACACTATGCAATTCACAACCCCCGTCTGCAGCTTGGTAAAGTTCCAACGGAAAATGCACCTAGTTACTCTACGGAGTAATACTACTGTAAAATAAAAATGTATACCATTTTTATTCAGTTGCAATGCGAAGCCAAAAATGTCTTAATTTTCACTTAGATTAGAGAGCGCAACCAGCACTCTCATCGACGATTTCACCTCTTGTTAGAGGCTCTTCAGAGAATGCATAGGTTGCTTTCTCTAATCCAGTAAATTTTTCGACACATATTAAGTTTAAGTTTACACATATTAAGTTCAAGTTAAGTTTTAAGTTTGAGACACGTGTTGTAGTCTCGACACGAATCGTGTTGTAGTCTCATCTTTTGTGAACATTTTGTTTTTTGAATGTCCTTGATATCTCTAGAAACATATAGAATAAACGGTTTTGTAGTTTAACAACTATTTTAACCGAAGCAAAAGTTTGAGACACCCTGTAGACTGACGACATGCGATACGTGAGGAGGCCTTGTCTTATCATAACTTCTTCTTCTTAAGGTGGCGAGACTGCTTGTCGATCGTTAGCTCTCATATTGCTCAGCATATTAACAATCATTGTCTTATTTACAGCCGCACGAAATAGTTCAGTGCTAGTTTTCCCAAATCATTGGCGTGGGTTTTTAAGTCAGGAAGTTATACTACGGCTCACACGTCTTTTTCCCATTACTTTACCTTGCATGACAAGATGAAGTATATATGTCATATTTTTCTGGGTTAAGCATTATGTGATAAAAGTATTCCAATTTACGCCTTTTAACCGTGTTCACTACTTCACAACTTTGGTTCAAACGTTGCAAAACCCTTTCGTTTGTAACTATTTCTACCCAACTGATCTTCAGAATACGGCGGTAGACCCACTTCTCAACTACGTCTAGGTTCTTTAAATGCGATTCTGTCAGGGTCCATGCTTCAACCACGTAAAGTAGTACTGGGAATATATAACATCTTATCATGCCACTAAGCTGAAATTATTTCCTATATGCAGGGTGTTGGTAAATAAGTACGAAACATTTTAAGGGCTAATTCTACATGAAAAAATGATGCCGGTTTGCTTGATAAACATGTTGAAACTATAACGCTCGATAACAGTGTTGAAATTATTATTTCAAATTGCCAATTTATTTGTTGCTCTAGGACCAGTTGAGCTATGAAAATGAAATTTGGTGAGTTTTAGGAGGTAGTTATTGCACATTTGTTGACGTACAATTAAGAATTTTATATTCATTATTGGCGCGCATACGGGTAATAGTCTGAATTTTTTAAAGAAAAACATAGTACGCCACTGAGATATTTCAAAATAAAAATTATTTTTAAATTCCACGTGTAATTTTTAATAAAAAACCTTTCTTGCCTTTTTTCACATGATGTACCGTTTTTATGCAGAAAAATAAAATATCTTGGCGCGTATTTTTCATTTCTTAATACATTATCAAAAACTATCCAATATAATAATACTAAACTAGAACAATAACAGAAAATATTACCAATAAGATTTAAACTAGGTGCAAAGCTGCAAGAAATGTTTAAAATGATCTCCTTTACACATAACAGAAAAATTTTATATTCAACATTGGCGCGCGTACAGGTAATAGTCTGATTTTTTTAAGAAAAAAATAGTACGCCACTGAGATATGTCAAACTAAAAATCATTTTTGAATTTCTCGTTCAATTTACGACAAAAAATCTTTCTTGCCGTTTTTTCATACAAGGCACCGTTTTATACAAAAAAATAAAACATCTTAACGCTTACCAAGGATTTGAGGTAGTTCCCATATGCATAGAAAGTTCAAATACTTTGTAAACGTTAGGATGTTTTATTTTTTGCATAAAAACGGCGCTGCATATAAAAAAAGGGAAGAAATATTTTTTTCGTAAATGAAACCAGAAATTCAAAAATGATTTTTAATTTGACATACCGCAGTGGCGTTTTTTTCTATTTTTCTCTTAAAAAATTCAGACCATTACCCGTAAGCGCGCCAATGATGAATATAAAATTCTTTTGTAACCTCTAAAGGAGGTAATTTTTAACATCTGTTGTAGCTCTGCACCTAGTTAAAATCTTATTAGTAATATTTTTTGTTATTGTTCCAGTTTAGTATTATTATATTGGATATTTCTTGATAATGTATTAAAAAATGAAAAATACGCGTCAAGATGTTTTATTTTTCTGCATAAAAACAGTACACCATATGAAAAAAAGGCAAGAAAGGATTTTTATTACAAATTAGACGTGGAATTTAAAAATAATTTTTAATTCGAAATATCTCAGTGGGGTACTATTTTTTTATTTCAAAAATTCAGAACATTACCCGTAGGCGCGCCAATGATGAATACAAAATTCTTAGTTGTATGTCAAAAATGCGAAATAACTATCTTCTAAAAGTCACCAAATTTCATTTTCATAGCTCAACTGGTCTTAGAGCAATAAATAAATTGGCAGTTTGAAATAAAAATTTCAACACCCCGTATCTCGGAAACAAAGCATTTGCGGACATATGTTTTTAAAGCAAACCGGCATTATTTTTTCATGTCAAATTAGCCCTTAAAATTGTTCATACTTATTTACTAACACCCTGTATAGTGCGAAAGGAACAGAGTGTTCAAAGAAAAAAAATACATGTAATGTTCCTCTCGCTATTTAAAGAGCCTCCACATAGACACCAAATACGTACTTACCCTCAAGGAAATTTGACCCCAAAACATCACAGAGCCTCCATTAACAATCTCGTCTCTCTTATGTTGGGCTGTGCACACCGCTTACCTGGTCGACAAATAACTCTTATAGGTGTCGGTAAGAATTGTTTACTTTATGTGCCTTTCTGTTTTTACAGTTTTGTTCACTGTTAATCTTTATTGTTAATTTAGTATTGTTTCAGTTGAAACACTTGTTAAAGAGTTAATCCACCTATTTCATTTGTTTCTCAAGATACCAGGGACATTCAAAAAAGAAAATATTCCCAAAGCATAAAACTACAATATAATTCTGATGTATACTCACATTTTACCTCGTCGCCCCTACAGGGTGTCTCAAACTTAACATAAGAAAAACATGTATTTTTTTTTCACCCGGTATAAGTACAAAAAAGGAGTTTGAGTAAAGTGTCTTTGCACAACTGTGTAAGAAAAAACTAAAGAAAAATCCAAAAAAATTTAAAAAAAATTAGCGGAATTCGTTAATACATTCACGAAAAAATCAACTATGAAAATGAACATAATTTTCTATGTCTCTTGCCTCGAAGTGTATTTTATTTTATGTAAACATACATAATATAATATTAGTACAAGCATCAGTGAAGATTTTAGGTTTAAAGTATCTGTTAAGTAACAAAATCGAAAAGAAAATTATATACTCCAAAAGATTATAATCTCTAGCATATCAGTATTTTAATTTCATATCAGTTTTATATTATCATCATCAAAAATTTAGCAATAAATATTTTTTGGAGTTTTTTTGTATCTTTCAATCTCTAATACAGAATTTAAATTGCAAAGCCGAAGTGAAAATGAAAATCAACACATACAAACAGATGGTTAAATTATAACGCAACTTAAAATATATAGACCGATCAAATAAAATTACAATACATGTAAATCAAAATGTAATTCCGTACAGGTTGGAATAAATTTTTTATCAAAGTTTAGGTCCAAACAAAAGATATTTTCAAGAAAGTATATGATTCATATCAGGGGATCATTGTTTAAATAATTAAAAATGGGTAATTTTTACACACAATTTATTTTTTTAACGGCTGCTGTAATTCTTGTTTTTATTAAGGATTTTATAATTTTTTTCTGCAAAGACGAAGAAACAGTCTTTTATATGAGACTTACTAAATTAAATTTGACCCTTAATTTATTTAAATAATTGTAAATCAAAATTGAAAAACAAATTTCCAAAAAATATTATTTGCAATATAAATAAGCTCTATAAAATATTTTGTTTTACAAAAAAAGTTGTGCTATAATATCACTATAAATTAACAAAAAAATTGGTCGATAAATATTGAGTAGTTTATGAGATATTTAATTTGTTTATAAAAAAATTACCATTTTTTCATTTGCAAAACAAAAACGCGGTTGTTGCCGATAGAGTATACAAGTTTTTAAGGTCTCATTTGTTTTGCTTTTATTTATGTTTTCGATAAATGTATTGACAAATCAAAATTTCAATTAGACACCCTTCCAAAATGGCGTTTGAAAATTGGTGTAATTTGTTTAAAACTTATTTTTTTTTAATAACATCTCCGGGATTAAAAATCTTGAAATTATTTTTCAATATTCGCATTCTTGGTAATTTTTGACATATATTCATAAAAGAATAAAAATTTTCTAGAAGCATTTTTGGCCGAGATAGCTTTTCCCAGTTTGAAAATTCATAATTTGTTTATTTATCAATATTAACATTTTAAAGTTCGTGAGTACATCTATCAACCCTACTACTTAACAATGTGATTTATATACATAATCAAAATTGTAGAATAATGAAAAATCATCATTTGAAAAATGATGATTTTCGTAGCACCTTAAATGAAAATTTTTGTCTGAAAATTGGCGGAGGAGTAGGTTCCAATATATTTGTTAATAATGGGCCAATTTCAATGTTTTCTTTTATTTTGGGGTAGCATATAAAAATAATAGCATCTGCATGACCCTTTTTGCCATAAATAATCAATAATTCGTTATAAACATTTTTTTTTCTCTAGTATTGTGATAAACAAAAGTTGGCACCAAAGATAATCACAAAAGAGTATTAAAACAAATTATTATTTTAAAAATTTAAGAAAATAGTAAATTTTTCTTAAAGAATCATAAAAACTTTTTTCTTTGTACAAATCATTGGCAAAATGTGAATACAAAATATAACATATAAAAAAATGGAGGACAACCCCTATATAAATATATGTACCTATATAAGTGAATAAATATTAACAAATATATATATATATACACAATTTTTAGTGTATTGCCTGTTAAAAAGATTATAAAATTAAATGTAAAATACATATACAGTGAGCACGTAAAGGTTGGAATTAATTTTCTCGAGACTAGACAATTTTGGAAAAAAAATCCCGAAACATTTCAATTTTTATTTTTAAATTACGACTCTTTGGCATATATATCATACTAGTGACGTCTCCCATCTGGGCGTGATGACGTCATCGATGATTTTTTTAAATCAGAATGGGGTTCATGTGATAGCTCATTATAAATATAATTCAATTCTCTATTCAGTATTTTTAACATTAACATAATTATTTATACAGGGTGTCAAAAAAAATTTTGCATTAAATTTATTGACATAAAAAGAAGAATGTATGTAATTTATTTAATTAAAAATACATTTTACTCCTCTCAGAAAACAGAAAAAAATATATATTTGAAAAATAATCATCGCTTTCGCTTAAATTAAATGTTCAAACTGTCAAGAGGGAGGTAGGTGGCTGCATTAATATTGAATTTAAGCAAAAAACGATATTTATTTGTTAAATAAACATTATTTTCTGTTTTCTTAGAGCAGTAAAATGTATTTTGAATTAAATAAATTACATACATTCCTCTTTTTATGTCAATAAATATAATTCAAAAATATTTTTTTTTTGGACGCCCTGTATAAATAATTATGTTAGTGTTTATACTACTGAATAGAGAATTGAATTGCCTTTCAAATGAGCTATCACACGACACCTATTCTGATTTAAAAAATCATCGATGACGTCATCACGGACAGGTGGGTGACGTCACTAGTATGATATATATATATGCCAAAAAGTCGTAATTGAAAAATAAAAATTGACCTGTTTCGGTATTTTTTCCAAAATCGTCCATTCTCGAGAAAATGAATTTATTCCTACCTTTACGTGCCTACTGTATATTTTAATATTGTACAAAGCAAAAAGTCTTTAACAAATTTTAAATGCTAATTCAGTATTATTTTGTTAATATTTTATAAAAAATATTTTGTGTCAAGTTTTATTTATCACATCTAGAGGAAAAAAATTAAAAAAATATGTATAACAAATTGACGAATATTTATTGTTAAAAGTGTCATTTACATAGATGTTACTATTTTTATGAGCTACCATAAAATAAAAAAAAAACATTGAAATTGGTCCATTATTAACGAAGATATTGCAAAGTACTACTGCACCACTCTTCATGCAAAATATTTTCAGTTAAAGTCGCTACGAAAATCATTATTTTTTTAAATATTCTAAAATTTTAACTCTATGTATAAATGACATTGTTAAGTAGTAGGGTTGATAGATGTACTCACGAACTTTAAAATGTTAATATTGATAAATAAACAAATTATGAATTTTTAAACTTGGAAAAGCTATCTCGGCAAAAAATGGATCCAGAATTTTTTTTTCTTTTGTAAGTGTGTCAAAATCTACCAGGAACACGAATATCGAAAAAAAAATTCAAAATTTTTAATCCCGGTAATTAAAAAAAAACAAGTTTTAAATAAATTACACTAATTTTGAAGGGGTATTTAATTAAAATTTTAATTTGTCAATACATTTATCGAAAATATACATTAACGCAAAAAAAATGAGACCTTAAAAACTTGTATACTCTATTGGCAACAACCGTGTTTTTGCAATTGAAGAAATGGTAATTTTTATAAACAAATTAAATCTCTCATAAACTACTCAATATTTATCAACCAATTTTTTTGACAATTTATAGTGATATCATAGCGCAACTTTTTCTGCAAAACAAAATATTTTATAGTGCTTATTTATATGGCAAATAATTATTTTTTGAAATTTGTTTTTCAATTTTGATTTAAAATTATTTAAATAAATTATGGGTCAAATTTAAATTAGGAAGCCTCATATAAAACACTGTTTCTTCATCTTTGCAGAAAAAAATTGTAAAATCCTTAATAAAAAAAAGAATTGCCGCAGCAGTTAAAAAGTAAATTTTCTGCAAAAATTACCAATTTTTAATTATTTAAACAATGATCCCCACATATGAATCATTATACTTTCTTGAAAATATCTTTTGTCTTGACCTCAACTTTAATAAAAAAATTATTCCAACCTGTACGGAATTACATTTTGATTTTATTTTATTTTATTGGGCTAATAATAAAACCCTGTTAATATGGATTAAAAGTAGGCTTAGATAATAAAATTAAAAATCGTAAATACGTGATGCAAAAAAGAAAAATGAATATTAAAAAATAAATATAAAACACAAGGAAACAAATAATAAAAGACAATTAAATGTATCTATATAAATAAAGATTCAATTCGATAAAAAGTCATTAAAGTGTATTAAAAAAAATCATGTAAAATTAGGAAAAAATAGTAAAAAAATAATAAACAACAAAAATAATAATATTTAGATTTATGTAAGAAAGATTTTTTTATAATTAAATCTTATAATATACCTATTATTAGTACAGAAATTTTACAGTTATAACATGCCATAGTCTTAAAGTGAATGAGTCGGGAAAGGTGATATTATGGGGACTAACGTGTATTAATTTGTCTTCGGAGGTTCAAAATATGATTGTATTGGGGAAGAGTAAAAGTGATTTTTAGAAAAGTTACGTCTAGGGGAGCAGGGGGAATGGGAGCCACCTAAGGAAATATTTTTATTTAAACCATATTAATTAGTCTTTAAACAAATTTAAAAATTTATTTAGGAAGGTTAACATGCATAGTTTTTTATCTATGTGTGACATTTTTAAACAACACTATAGTAGGAAAAATGAAAGAAAACCCATGAACGAACATATAAAACACGCTGTATTTTCCTGTTACCGTGTCACACAAAAAATTGGCCAGCGCAAGTACATGTAATAATTATTATTACATGTACTTGCGCTGGGCAATTTTCTTTGTGACACGGTGACAGGAAAATACAGCGTGTTTTATATGTTCGTTCATGGGTATTCTTTCATTTTTCCGACGTACCTTTAATAGAATTTAGTAATGGGGGCCACCAGTTATTTTAATAGGTAGTAAAAGATAAGAGTAAAAATATTTTCTAACAAAGGCCATATAATAAACTAAATCTAAGACAAATGATAAAAACAAGAACAAAAATTATAAAAAACTCTAATTCTGCTTGTTCATTTTCTGGTGATGACGCAAAAATCTGCCATTGTGATGTTTCTTTAGGGGTTTTATCATTTTTTTGTTTAACATTTTTACTAATTATTTAGTATTACCACACTGTGCCACCACCTTGGTATTACACCACTTTAATACACTTTATATTATTACTACGGCTTTGGTAAAACCATTGTATTTACCATCATTGGGATAATGGGGGCCACAGTGGCTCTCATTACTCCAAGGTGCATTTTTTTATTTAAAATATTTAAAATAGAAAACAGCACTTGACAGAAAATATGATGTGATGCAATGAAACTACATAATTTTACGAATCTACAGTGATAAACTAATTTGAATCTGACAAAAACCAACAATACAAACGGCGCCAATAGTTAGCATGTATCTCTAGAACAATATTGCACCATTTCACTCAACTCTTGAAAACAGTTTAAAACGAACTTATTTAAATAATAGCATGAGCAAACAATAGCATACCTATCAGCCATCATAGCTCAAGATCAACGTTAGACAGCGTTCAGCAGTTATGTTAACTTAACATTGTTAAGGCATTCCAAACCCTAAAAATAAGGTGGCACCCATTACCCACTGGTTCTCCATACCTTCATCTCCCCTACAAAAGCAATATGGGCCTCACTAGTAGTTAAACAAGTAATGAAACTGGAATGAATGTACCTTAGTTCGTACCTCACTGATGATTTTTAAATTATAAAACAACCGAAAACTGGTTCATCACTTTATAGTAAACAAAACTAATACGATGTGTTCACTTACTGGTGTTTCGTATAATTTTTAGTTAAGTATCTATAAATAAACTGTTATGTAATAATGGGTTGTAAAAATTAAATTCAGACTTACTATCTAGTTTATTGAACTATAGTACGACCGGTTCCGGACACTACAATACCGTCGATCTTCAGGACCCCGGAAAGGTCAACTTAAAATGATGCCGGTTTTGAATATACATGGTTCAAGAAACGCGTACTTAATATTCGTCAACGCTATATCAAGTAGTAGTCCATTCTTTCACGGTTTTTGCTCTGAATTTTAAAGAACCGCTTGGATTGACATGAAATTTGGCATGCGTATAGCTTACATGTCAAAGAAAAAAAGTGATATTGTGCCGATGTGTGCTTTTGCCCTGGGGGTGACTTTCACCCCCTCTTGTGGGTGAAAAAATATATCTCCAAAATAAGTCCGGAAATGAGTAAACTAACTAATTTTAAGTAACTTTTGTTCTATAGAGCTTTTTCGCCAAGTCAGCACTTTTAGAGTTATTTGCGAGTGAATATGTTCATTTTTCAACAAAATAACCACATTTCTAGACGGTTTTTCGCAAATAACTCAGAAAGTAAGTATTTTGTCGAAAAAAACGTTCTTAGCAAAAATATAGCCCAGGGGTGGCTAAACTATGGCTCGCGAGCCACATGTTGCTCTTTGAAGAATTATTTGTGGCTCTCAATAAATGTACCTGAATTACTTTTAATTTTTGTGTTTGAAAATGTCTTAAATTATTTAAGAGTTAAGCAGAACATAACTATTAATGATCATAACTTCGAAGTAGTAAAAGATTTTAAATATCTAGCGGCGGCAACCACAGATGACAACCACATATAAAACGAGGTCTCAGCAAGGATAGCCGTGGAATAGAGCATTATACTCACTATCATCATTATTAAGATCCAAGTTGCTAAGAAGAAAATTTAAAAGACTGTACATGTCAATTATTCGCCCAATTTTTACATATGAAAGTGAAACATGAACTCTACATCAGCGGAAAATAGATAAGTTGCTGGTATTTGAAAGGAAAGTTGTTAAAATAATATTTGGCCCTCAAAGAGATGAATTGACAGGAGAGTGGAGAAGGTAACGTAATGCTGAATTGGTGACTGTGTATGGTACTGAAAACATCGTCACGCTAAGATAAAATGGGCAGGTCATGTGGCAAGATAAGAGGAACACAGAGTGTTAAAGACAGTGTTTTTCGAGAGACGGTAGATCAGTAAGCCGTCCCAGAAAAAGATGGAAGGATGATGAAAAATCGAAATATCCTGATTAGTAAAGACTACTTGTAGATTTATTGGCATAGTTGCAACAACGATTTGTACTTTAAAATTTGTGTAGTGCAAACAGTAAGAGAAAAATTTATTACCTTTTTTTACACTTATTTTTAAATAATTGTTTAATTGTGGCTCGCGAAAAATTTCAAATTTTGAAAAATGGCTCGGACTTTCATGGAGTTTGGCCACCCCTGATATAGCCTATAAGAAAGTAAAAAAAATGGTGTACGCGCTAGGTCTCTGGATCTCATAGAAATAGAGTTATAGCCAATGAAAAATAGATTCATATTCACCAAATTTCAAATATAATATTTCGACGTAAAATATAGAAAAAATTAAGCACTTTTTGGGGAAAACTCATTATAACTTTTTTAAAGTGTTTAAAAAAAGGTTTATTTCTGTTTTTACAAAAAGTTTTTAGCATTAAATTTAAGCAAGTTACGCTCAAAATAAAGTTGGTCCCTTTTGTTTTTGCAAAAAAAAATCGGGAAGACCAACCCCTAATTAGCAACTTAAATGAAATTAATCGTTACCGCTCCACAAATTATTTTACTTATATTGTTTTTATATGATCTGTAAGTTTCATCGATTCAAAGTGCTTATTTTTGAAAAAATTTGGTTTCAAAATAAAATTTTTAAAAATTTAAATTTTGAAAAATATGTTTTTTTCGACATAACTTAAAAATTGTTAGGGATACCAAAAATCTCGAAAAACAAAAAAAGTCAAATTTGCTTTTCTGCATATCATGTATTTTTTGTTTTTCTGTTAGACAAAAATTGATTAAGATTTGGTGTTTCTAAATTTACATACATTCGTGATCAGTGACTCGTTCAACCCCTTTTAACTACAGCCCTTTCAATAGTAAGGACTTTGAACCGATGAAACTTACAGATCATATAAACAATATAAACACGAGTTAAGAAACTTGTGAAGTTGTAACGATTAAGTTCATTTAAGATACTAATTAGGGGGTGATTTTCTCGATTTTTTTTACCAAAACCAAAAGGGACTAACTTAATTTTGAGCGTAACTTGTTTAATTTTGATGCTAGAAATTTTTTTTATAAAACAAAAATAAAGCTTTTTTTAAACACTTTAAATAAGTTGAAATGAGTTTTCCACGAAATGTGCTTCATTTTTGGTTATTTCACGTTAAAGTATTCCATTTGGAATTTGACGAAAATGAACCTGTTTTTTAATTAGGTAGCTATAACTCTGCTTGTACTATGTGTAGAGACGTGATGTATACACCATTTTTTTAAATTTTTTACAGGCTATATTTTTGTTAAGAATGTTTTTTCGACAAAATACTTACTATTTGAGTTATTTGCGAAAAACCGTCTAAAAGCGTGGTTATTTTGTTGAAAAAATGAAAATATTCACTGCCAAATAACTCGAAAAGTATTGACTTAGTGAAAAAACTCTATAGAACAAAAGTTACTTAAAATTAGCCAGTTTATCCATTTCCTGACTTTCTTTGGACGAATATTTTTTCACCATCAAGAGGGGGTGAAAACCACCCCCAGGGCAAAAGCACATATCGGCACAATATCACTTTTTTTCTTTGACTTGTTAGCTATGTGTATGCCAAATTTCATGTCAATCCAAGCGGTTCTTTAAAATTTAAAGGTTTTGCAATATTTTTCCGTTAAAGAACGGACTATAGCAGGGGTGGCCAAACTGTGGCTCGCGAGCCACATGCGGCTCTTTGAAGGATTATTTGTGGCTCTCAATAAATGTCCCTGAATTACTTTTAATTTTTGTTTCAAAATATGGCAACAAATATAAAAGACTAAGCGTAACATCAGGACTTGGCCAAGGAGACCCCTCAGACCCCTTGATATTCAGTTTAGCCTTAGAATATCTAATAAGTAAAATATCATCTGAGCTGACAGGATGATTTGCGAATCGAGGATCAAAACTATTGTTGGCCTTTCCTGATGATATAGGTGCAGTAGATCATTGTACAAAAGACGTGAGAGAGGTGTTTTCACAACTCGAGAAAGAAACAGGTAGTCTGGGCCTTCGAATAAATGAAGAGAACACCAAGTACATGCTAGCAACCAATAATCTAAGATCAAGAGTTAGGCAAAACATAACTATTAATGACCACAACTTCGAAGTAGTAATAGAGTAAATATCTAGGAACGGTAATCACAGATGACAATCACATTATAAAAAGAAGTCTTAGCAAGTATAGATGCGTGGAATAGAGCATTATACTCCCTATCATCATTACTAAGATCTAAGCTGCTAAAAAAACAATCTAAATTAAGACTATACAGCCAATTATTCGCCCAATTGTTAAATATGGAAGTGAAACTTGGACTCAACATCAGTGGGAAATAAATCTTCTTCAGATGCAAATCCAGTAATGGATGTTAGCGATCGCATTTTTCATTAACTCTCTGTTTCTTGCAAAATGTATCAGATATTGATTGTCGTTAATCCCTGTCCATTGCCTTATGTTTCGAAGCCAGGACATGTTCTTGCGTCCCATTCCTCTCTTGCCTTAAATTTTACTCTCGATTATAAGTTAGAGGAACTGGTATTTTTCATTTCGCATGGTGCGACCTTGATACACAGTTTTCCTTTTCTTGATGGTTTCGAAAAGTTGGCGTTCTTGGTTGATTTTTTTAAGGACATCTACATTTCTGACTTTCGCTGTCCACGGTATCTTTAGGATATGGCGATAAAGCCACATTTCGAAAGCTTCTAATCTGTTTATATCTCCCGTTTTAAGTGTCAAGCCCTCTACGCCATATAGCAGCACCGACTTAGTCTCAGTTGAAGATGGAACTCTGAACAGGTCAGTACCTTCCTGAATTTTACGAAAGCTTGTCGAACTTGCTTAATACGACCTTTGACTTCCATGTCCGATGCCCAGTCTTCAAAAAGCCACGTTCTCAGGTATTTAAATTTGCTCACTTTTTCAATGGACTTGGTGTTCAGTGTTATGGTGGAGTTTTAAAGTGCATCCATGTTTCTGGAGATGATCATGAATTTGGTCTTTTTGGTATTAATCTCTAATCCCATTCTCTTACTCTATTCTCCGATTATATTGACGTTGTTGAAGATCGGCTATGTTGTCACAAATTAAATAAATAAGCTACTGGGAAATAAATAAGCTGCTGGTATTTGAAAGCAAAGTCCTCAAAATGATATTTGGTCCTCAAATAGATGAATTTACAGGAGAGTGGTACTAAAAACATCGTCAGACATACAAAAGCTAAGATAAGATGGGCAGATCATGTGGTAGATCAGAGGAAGACAGAGTGTTAAAGACGGTGTTTTTTGAGAGGCGATAGAAGATCAATAGGCCATCCCAGAAAAAGATGGAAGGATGATGAAGAATCGAATTATACTGAATTAGTAAAGGCTGCTTGTAGAATTATTTGCATATTTGAAACAACGATATGAACCATTTTGTTTCACGTTAAAATTCGTGAAATCCAAACGGTTAGAGAAAAATGTAATACCTTTTATACACTTTTTAGATAATTGTTTAATTGCGGCTCGCGAAACATCTCAAATTTTGAAAAATGGCTCGGATTATCAAGAAGCTTGGCCACCCCTGGACTATAGTATACTATTACACGCTAACACAGAAAAATTCAGCTTGGGTCGAGGAGTAATACAAGGAGACAATATTTCACCTAAATTTTTCACGGTAGCTCTAGAGTCAATATGCTCTTAAATATTAAGGAATCTTCTTCTTCTTGTAGTACCTATCCGTTTTGGATGTTGGCGACCATCATAGCAATCTGTACTTTGCACACTGCTGCTCTAAAAAGACTTGTGGTTGTTGTGTTGAACTATGTGCGTAGATTCTTCAGCCAGGAAATCCTTCGCCTTCCTGGTCCTCGTTTTCCCTCCACTTTTCCTTGCAAGATTAGTTGCAATAGCCCATATTTTTCGCTGTTTCTCATGATATGACCAAGGTATTCGATTTTGGCTGCTTTTATTATGGTTAACAGCTCTTTTCCTTTTTGCATTCTCAGCAAAACACCCTCATTAGTAACGTGGTCGGTATAAGATACCTTCAGGATTCGACGATAAAGCCACATCTCAAAAGCCTCAATTTTCTTGCAGGTGGCGTCTGTGAGAGTCCACGACTCAACTCCGTACAACAGTATAGGAAAGATATAACATCGCAGTAACCTGATTTTCATGGCAATGACAAATCATGACATTTGAATAACTTAGCCATTTTTTGAAATGCAGATCTTGCTTTCTCTATCCTACATTTAATTTCTATGGAATGGTCTTCGTTCGTACCAAGGTAGGTATATGTTTTTACTCTTTCTACTTGTTGACCGTTCACACTGATTCGTCCAAATTGCTGTTCCTTCTTAGACATCATTATATACTTTGTTTTCTTAGTGTTTAGTGATCCGTATCTCTGGCTAACTTCTGTGATTCTGTTCATTAACCCCTGGAGGGCTTCAGAACTGTCAGCGAATACCACCGTGTCGTCTGCGTATCTCATCTTATTGATACATTCTCCGTTAATTCTAATTCCGGCTTCAACATCATCCACTGCTTCTTGAAAAATTTGCTCAGAGTAGATGTTAAACAGCAGGGGTGATAATATACATCCCTGACGGACCCCACGTTTGATTTTGATATCGTCTGATTCTCCTGCCTCTGTCCGGATAGTTGATGTTTGACTCCAGTACAGATTGCTGATAATTCTTAAATCACAGGTGTTTATTCCAATATTGGTTAGTATATCCATCAGCTTGTCGTGCTTTACTGTATCGAACGCTTTATGGTAATCAATGAAGCATGCATAAATATCGCAATTTACGTCTCTATATATCGTTGAAATAGCACTTGTATACTAAGCCTCTCTCGTACTCAATGCATTCCGAAAACCAAACTGTGTACGGCTGATTTTCTCTTCGCACAGTCTATACTGTATATCCTTTGCTGTATAATTTTTAGAAATAATTTTAAAATATGGCTCATTAAGCTGATGGTTCGGAAATCACTGCAGGATACGGATTTTGTTTTCTTTGGTAAAGCAATAAACGTCGACTTCAGCCATGTACTCCGCTCCGCTCAGATATATGTCATTAAGGAATAAATATAAATAAATATTAAAATACTCAATGGCAAGATATGGGCAATAATATAAATGGAGAAAGAATAAATGATCTGAGGTTTGCGGATGATGTTGTATTAATCGCAGATAACTTACAGGATGCAGTTTCTATGATACATTCACCTAAAACCTAAAAGATTTGATTAACCTATAAGTTTCTCAAGGTAACGCTGACGAGTTTTTATTTTTGCCGATTTTTGAGTTCTCTCTATCACTCGGAGTCAAAAAACTAATTTCTTTGTAACAAAAGGTTGAAAATCAACAAATTTATTATTGTTAAACAAGAAATAAGCCTAAAAACAAATATATCTTGACAGCATTACCTCACGAAGTGTCTAAAGAAAATCTTTGCAAAATTTCAGGTAGATTGGTTAAGTAGTTTTTGAGTTACAATGTCCACCGCCTTTGAAAAAGTAGTGTTGAGAAAAACGCGTTTAAAGTTTTGACAACTTCGTGTTCGTCTTCATATTTGTCTGTCAAATCGTAAAGTGATGCACACCGGAATATGTTTTTGAATCGCAGAGTAATGTACAAAAGAGAAGAGGAGCAGTTGTTGAACGTTTCTCACTACTCTCAAACATACTGGCGCGAAACCGCGGCAAAGCGGGTCTAATTTAGGAATATTAATCATGACGTATCTCTGGTAATTTTAATCAGATCAATTCAAATTTTCAGACAGTATTCTTGAAGTTATGCACCTTCATTTAAGATAAAAAAAATTGAAAATTTTAAACCATAACCCCCCCCCCTTAAGAAATAAGTCGAAAAGGTTCAGGGAAGCTCTCATTTGGTGTTCATTCTTCTGCATGACAATGCTTGGACACGGGTTAACTCAAAGACATTCAGGATATCATCAAGGATTTATTGACGTATTTTCACATCTTTGAGCCAATGAAAAAGAAGTACAAAAAAACCTAAAAGAATTCTTCGAGCAACAGCCATCATAATATTCTTTAAGGAGAGTAGAAGGTTGGTAAAATAATGGATCATATGGCCGGAAATAAAATGGCAGGAAACAAAAGAATTGGCCATGGATAGAAGGAAATGGAAGGAAATGTAGAAGAAAACGACGGAGAACCTAACTCGGTAATAACTCACACCGAAAGGTAGACGAGTTCTGGATTAAGTAAGTAAGTATATTTGCAAATATTTATTCTGGATCAAGGAGTGGTTTCAACTTGAACCAGCCTCGTATAATTGAAATTATATGTATTCAGTAAATATTTAAAGTAAGATAAATATTTTATATATGAATTTAATACTAACTTGTTGGTTCAAACAGATTATCCAATAAATGTCATTATACTAAAATAATACAAACAAAACAGTTAATCTATAGGTCAAAATTATTTTTTTTTAAATATCGAATACACATGATAATAATTATTATTTCACTTTTTAATGTATTTTGAAATATGCGTCTCGACTGCTAACGGTCATTGACACAGGTACAATTTTCATTTATACAGGGTGTAACAAAAATACAGGTTATAAATTTAATCACATATTCTGGGACCACAAATAGTTTGATTGAACCTAACTTACCTTAGTACAAATGTGCAAGTAATAAAAGTTACAACCCTTTGAAGTTACAAAATGAATATCGATTTTTTTAAATATATCGAAAACTATTAAATATTTTTTATTGAAAATGGACACGTGGTATTCTTATGGCAGTAGCATCTTAAGAAAAAATTATAGTGAAATTTGGACACTTCATAAAAATTTGATGGGGGTTTTGTTCCTTTAAACCCCCCCCCCCCAAACTTTTGTGTACGTTCCAAATAAATTATTATTGTAGTACCATTAGTTAAACACAATGTTTCTAAAACTTTTTTGGCTCTTAGTACTTTTTCGAAAAGTCAGTTTTTATCAAGATATTTTGAATATTTGTCAAATCCATCACACATTTGTATATGGTTAAGTACGAATATGGAGACTTGGTAATAATATGAAAATTTATGTATGATTTAAATTTTTAGGTATATTTTGAACCGTATTAAAAAAGAAGCCACATCTCGATAAAAGGTGCCTTCTCGAAAAAATACAAACAGGCAAAAAAGTTTTAAAAACACTGTGTTTAACTAATGGCACCGCAGTAATATTTTAATTGGAACGTACACAAACATTTGGGGGGCTTAAAAGAACAAAACCCCCATAAAATTTTTATGTAAACATATAAAAAATAAACCTCACCTCGATAAAACTGCCTTATCGAAAAAATACTAAGGAGCTAAAAAGTTTTAAAAATATTGAATTTAACTAATGGTACCACAATAATAATTTAATTCAAACGTACGTAAAAGTTTGGGGGGGTTTAAGGGAACAAAACCCCCATAAAATTTTTATGGGGTGCACAAATTTCACTATAATTTTTCTTTAAGATGTTCCTGCCATAAGAATGCCATATCCCCATTTTCATTAAAAAATCTCTAATAGTTTTGATATATTCGAAAAAATCCATTTTCATTTTGTAACTTCAAAGGGCTGTGACTTTTTTTTGTGCATATTTGTACTAAGGTAAGTTAGGCTCATTCGAACTATTTTTGGTCGAATATCTGATTTAATTTATGACCTGTATTTTTGTTACACCCTGTATTTACATTTTTAATAGTTTTACATTGGATATAATATTCTTCTGAATCTATTTCTTAGAAATTATCTATTCTAATTGGGAAATAAGCCACAATTTAACTTGAAAAAATAATTTGATTAACGGATATAATAATTAATTACTTACAATACACTTTGGGTGATAAATTTTTTGTATTAAATTGTATACCTTTGTTTTTTTTTTAATTCAATACATTTTTATAGTAGTTGTTGTTTGAACTAAGTATGTCTGTTAGGTTGTTTACAAGATTGTATTTGTATCTGGCCGTTAGGTAGTGTTGACAATCAAAAAGTACATGGTTTACTGAAGTTGTAGTCATTCAGTATTATAGCACAAAATCCCATTGCTGGAATTCATTAGACGTCCACGTTTAAGACGCGTATGTGCTATTCTCAATCTCTCAATAATAGATTTGTCCTATCTCTTCATTGGTGGAAGCTGGTAGTAGAAAATGTTTGGTTGTAAAGCGTTTAACTTGATATTGTTTATTTCCCAGTGGTCTTTCCAAAGACCCATTTTCTTTTTGGGTTTTGTTAATTTTTTTTTTTCAAAATCTTAATTATTATTAAATTTAATGAAAAAATTGGCTGCGGTGGGAGAGTAGACAGCAAATATAAATCGATACTTTAATTAATGATGTTGTACCATTCTTCTTTTTGGTGTCGGCGCACTTGCGAACGGAGCATTTTCGGACCAGTGAAATTTGGGGCCACCTGCGAAGACGAAATATGCGAGATGCTGAGGTAAATAAATTGTTAGGGAATCGAGGCATTTACGTACAATGTTTTCCACTGCAACAATCAGTCAGTATCAATAAAAAAGTAAAGAAATCGTGAGAATAAACTTCCCTTCACTTCTTATCCAAAACTTAGGACTGGCAATCTATAAATTTTTTTTTTTTTGATATGGTACAAAGAAACTAACTTTATATATTGGCGTGTTTCTGCCATATATTATTCCCTTTGGGTCTTTGTCGACTAAAAATCCATTCGATCAAATGTTCGTCGACGAATTGTACATTCGATGAATTGTGCATTCGACCAACTGTTTGCTGTTTGTCGACCAAATGTTGTCGACTAATTTTCCGTCGACGAAGTGTTCTCGACCAACTTTCCGACACCGGTTTTTTAATGATATTTCATTGTTGTTATATTTAGGCAATGCTCTATTCAGTATGTATGCACGTCCATTGAGGAGTTCTCTACAGGTGCCCTGTAAAGGTCGGTAAACAACAGCTTAATATTACCTAGATGAGGAATTAACATCTGTATAGTGGACCGTACGATTCTAGTATCATTTTTAACGGATATTGCTGTTTACGCACATTTCTCTGAAAATGCAAACCAGTACGCCAATGCGGCTAATATTAATATATTATGTTCATTTTTTACTACCCCGCGCTGTCAAGCAGACGGGACTGAAGCAGTGGCGGCCCGTGAGGTAGTGCCATAGAGCCATGGCCACTACCTTGCTAACTATGCAGAAACATATTTTTTATCTTAAAAACATTTTAATGCCTGTTTATTTTTTTTTTTGTGAATATTTCTCTTTATTTTTATAAATTATATCAAATCTGGCAACTGTGTAGCGCAATGCAAATCTACCGACTCTGGCCACCCACAGCTGACCGGATAAAGGATGAAAATCATAAAAATCCCAGTGCCGAACGGCATAGTGGCTCGTGAGAAAAGAGAAAGATTGTATGAGCATCCTGTGTAAGTGACAGAGAGAGAGCGGTATTGCACTTTTAACATACGTTTAAATTGGAGTCTCCGTGCCAGGCTCGAAATCTCGAAAAGGAAGTTAGTGGATCTTAAGATACAATGTTTTAGATCTACATATTTCTAGTTTCTTTACGCGTTCGCTTGACGCTATTGTGTTTATTGTCTACTACTGTATTGTATATTTGTGTTTATACTCTACTATATTTTTTAATTTGTAATTATTAGTTAGTGCGTTGTGATCGTGGGTGTCGTAGGTATAAAAATAATATTTTGATTATTTTCTACGTTTAATTTATTTATTGACAATGAATCAAATTAGTATATTAAAAAACTCTTTTGGTGGTTTTTCGTTAGAAAAAAAAACTACAAATTAAAGAACTCGGTCGGCCTTTACCCGATTTAAAAATTGAAAAACAAAGTGGAAATGGACAAAAACTTCGCTGTCGTAAGTTTAATAAAATTATTTATGATAAAAATAGCTGGTTGTGTGGTTGCGAACAAACTAATAAACTCTTCTGTTTTGTATGCGTTTTGTTTGGAGGTGACGAGACTTGGTCAAACAAAGGCACCGATGATCTTGTACATATATGGGAGAAATTGAAATCCCATGAAAAATCTAAAGTGCACATGAATAACGTTTTTAGCTTTTCAATGCTTGGTAAGTTAAATATAAAAACCCAATTAAACTCACCTTATCGTGATACTCTATTTATATTTTATATCATTTTTGACCATATCGTAAAACCGCCACAAAAAATTTAGGCAGCTGCCCGGATTCTGGCACTACCTTCCTAAAGTTATACGAGCCGCCACTGGACTGAAGGTCGAAGTTCACCAAAAGCAGATTCCAGAACCCATTCGAGTCAAAACATTGAGCGAAGCAACACGCATATAGCTCTTTTATTTTCAATACTGTTAACCTAGTTTCTTTACACTCAATAAATCTTTAAATTCAAAAATATTAACAAGTGCAAAGTGATTTATTTACAACCCCCAGTCAACCTTACTTTAAACTTCGTAGTAAACAAAACAGTTGCCTATTATCGATGAGATTTTGAGATTTCTGATGGAATTTTTGGGGTTCGCTTGTGACATGATGGAAGGTAGCGGGTAGGAACTCTTTAAATTCTTGAAGATAGTCCTATCAGGGAAATTGAATCAATCCCTGCCCACCGCAGATTCCGGGGGTTTCCTGACCCGGGAAACTAGTACCTGTTTAGGGTCCCTTGTCCAGGGTTACGGATGAAGTCCACAAAGGCAGCCACGGCGGAGAAGCGGAGCTTCGGTACGGTACGGATGGCGAAAGTGGCAACCCTCGATTTTAGGGTTACTATAGAATCAAACCAAACCTGCAACGTCTGATCCAGAATGGGCGGCTGCAAACAGCGTCTGACCCAGAGTGGGCGGCTGATTTAAAAACTCACCAACACGCAAGGCAAGCGTGGTGTTTTAATTGCCAAATTTACCCCTGTCATGGCGAATTTCAAACAAATCGTGAATAGTGAACCCCAGGTGGGTAGATCAGTAATGGTAAGTCCCACACCTCATAAGGTCTGCCTCAAGGATTCTGGGGGAGGCAAAAATTCGCAAACGACAAAATCCAAAAAACACATATTGATGCATATTGCTACCTACAATGCGAGAAGTCTGCTGTCAGAAGAAAGACTTACACCGAGAGAACAGTTTCTTTTCTCCTAAAACACCGATTTCTTTGAGCAATATTTCTTAAAAGTTAACATATCCTATTAACTTAAACATACCGGTTCACATATAAAGAAACGAGTTTTTTAAACACAACTCAATAATTTCTTACAGATAATTTCTTCAATACTAAGAAATGCATTAATGGTTACATTTAATTTTCTTATCCTAAAGTTTTTATTTCTTAAATTGAAAACTACAAATATTTTGCAGTATAAGAAATATAATGTTAAGTTAATGCATATTTATATTTGTGAACAAGAAATTTTCTTGCAATTAAATAAATATTTTAAACCACAAGAAATAATTCTTCAGAAATACCCTCTGTAGTAACTGTGGTTATAAAATAAAAACTTTGTCATTAATGCCGAAATGTTACTTGCAAAGAGATTTTCTTCCACAAAAGAATTGCGCAGATTAACTATTTATGATTTAGTCGTCAGTGTTTGTCAAGATGGCGTGATATGTTCATGTTCATATAGATGGATGTTGGATTTATTGGTGTACTTTAAAAACTAACGGATATTTTGAAGGTACGTACATATATAGGTATTAAATAAAAGTAAATTGAGTAATTTAAGATAATAATAATATTGTTGCGTATCCGAATGGTTAAAAAAGAAATATAATAGTATCTTTATACGCTTTTTAGGTATAATGATGGACGACTCTGAAATAAAGGAGCTTATTATTCTAACTGGGAAATATGCCACAATTTAAAGCTGGGACAGAATGATATAATATATAGCTTCAGAACAATATTAAGAAAGGAGTTATTAACCAACTGCGGGACCTTCCAGAACTTCATACATGTAAGTACCTTTTTAAAAATGTGTATACTTATGTATCAACTATAATAGGTTTCTTGAATGTATCGTCTTCTATAAAAATTTACAATATAACGCTATATCAAACATGGCGGGTGCAACGCTGAGGATTTTTTCTGTTAATTTATTTGAGATAAAGAAATCAGTTAGTCTAAAAGAAATATATGTTTATGATTAAGAAATGTTATTGCCGAAAACCGTGAATTAGTTAATATGTATTAAATGACTTAGATGTAAACTAATAATACTTTCCCGTAATAAAATTTCTTAATGATTAGATGCTGTCTCTTTTAGATTATAAAAATTAAGAAAATTACGTATTATTATGATGTCTGCTTCAATGTTTTACATTGGTTGTATTTTCCCTCTTGTTTTAGCTAAACAATGTTTATTGTGTGACTTAATATTATACAGATAAATAATTAATATTTCATTAACAAAAAGAAAAAAATAAACAACGATGTATAGGTTAAATAATGCCATGTTTGAACTAAATATGATTGATTATTATTGGTATTAATAGTTCTTACGTGGGGCCGTGTATTTGTTTTTTTTTTTGTATTTCCTAAATTTGTCAAAATAAATATCTATATCTTTATAAAAAAAAATTTTATTAAAGTAAGTTTACTCTTTCTACATAACGATTTTGTTTTAGTGAATTGCTGGTATACAAAGTGCTATTAACAAAAGATGGAAAATTTGAGGAAATTGGATTTGCCTCTCCATCCTTTTATTGTTGTGTAGAAGCCAGTGGTTTAAGAGTGGAGAAAATATTTGTATGTAATAATAACGTTTTATATCTTGTTTTATTAATAAACAATGATTTTAACTTAACACAATGATTTATTTCGTGGTATGTAATATCACTTTATTTTAAAGAAATATTAACTTAACTCTAAATATACGTTTATCTCTGCCAAATATATTTCTTAACATTAAATAAATTAATTATTAATAGTAAAATAATAATATTCCTTACTAAGAAATATTATTGCTCAGAAAGAATAGTTTTCTAATGTGTAGAAAATATATTTTTATGACTAATAAAATTAATTAACATCAAGTGTAATTTCTTTCTGATAAATGGGTTTGAAGTTTGCCAGAAAGTGATACTTCAATCATGTTTAAGATATATTTCTTTGGCTATAGTAGAATTTATTTGAAATATTTTAGAAAATTATGTCTTACATACAAAGATATATTTCTTAGGCAATATGCCAAGTCGATCTTTCTTAAATATTAATAAAGTTTCTTTGTGTCAAGAATTTTTTTCTCTCGGTGTACAGAGATGGAAAGTGAAATGTCAAATATCAAATGGGACATAATAGGAGTCAGCGAAGTGAGAAGGAAAGGAGAAATTCTGCAGACCCGAAGTACAGGGTATCTTTTCTACAGTATGGGTAATGAAGAAACATCAGAGGGAGCCATTGGGTTTTTTATACATAGAAAGCATAGCGATAAGATTACATCTATTAAAGGAATATCGAACAGAGTTGCCTACTTAACATTACAACTCAATAAAAGATACAGTATTAAAATAATTCAAGTCTATGCACCAACAACCACCCATTCAGATGAAGAAGTCGAAGAATTCTACGACGATATCTCAATAGCCCTAAACGACGTACCCACACAATACGTGATAATATGTGGTGATTTCAATGCGAAAATAGGAATCAAAACATGTCCAGAAGAAACATCACTTGGACAATTTGGACTAAATGGAAGGAATAAAAGAGGAGAAACCTTAATTGGTTTTCTCCTTTAGAATAATCTAGTCCAAATGAATAGCTTTTTCTATAAGAAACCACATAGAAGATGGACCTGGGTAAGCCCAGATAATAAAACAAAAAACGAAATGCATTAAATAGCAAAATGACTTCATAATTACAAACAAAAAAGAAATCCATGGTAGTGACCATAAAAAAGACCAAAGTCTCCTTTAAATGGGATAATTTTCGAATCGATACATAAATGTGCCTCTATTGGGAGTCATGCTCAATATGCTCATTGGTCCAATTCGGTCGTATTAGCATAAGTATTCGGTCGTATATAGTAACAATAAAACGTACATTATTTTGCAATTTGAAAAACCTATTTACCTGTATAGTCTTTGCGATTAACCGTATTTGCAATCCTTGCTCCCAATAATTTCTTACTATTGCATAATGGGTTTTACCCACCATTATATGACATGTATACCAACAAAGTTTTTCGTTTTCATTATTATTTATAACCTGAAATCAAGTTTGACTTTCATATGCATGTAAATTAGTAAAATTTGCATTGAATGACATGAATCTTCAGTCAAGTACTGGGAAAACAGAACATTGGACTTTACCGTTAAATTACTTCATCTAAGTATTTCATGTGAACCTGCTTCATGCCATTTTATATTTGGCTTAAAACAAGTAACACTTTTCGTCCATATAACATCTCTATCAGGGCCTATTTTACCAATACCTGAGGTGAGGTACCTGCCTCGGGCCCGTATTTGAATGGGGCCCGGAAAGATCACCAAACAAAACATGTTTATTACAATAACAAAACAAATTTTCAAAATTCTCTCATTTTACGAACAGGCAATGATAAATGATAACAATAAGAGTTATAATTAAGTGGATAGGCGCAAACTTTCGATGTCAATGCTCTTTAAATGCATTCATTTTTTTGAATCCTCAAAAGACTAATAAATATTTTAAAAACATTTAGACGCAGAATGAAAGACTACATTATTACCGAGGGCCGAATGTCCCTTAGAATAAATAAAAAGTTTCTTTTGAATAAGATATATATTTAAAATTAAAAATCACACTCAATTTTCTCTTTTTTTTTTCACTTAACTTAACTTCACTAACGTAACATATTAAAATAAACATTATCGAAGATTTCAGGAACTTTCGGCCCTCGGTAGTAACGTAATCTTTCATTCTGCGTTTAAATTTTTTAAAAATACTTATTAGTTTTCTCAGGCTTCGAAAAAAAAACGAATGCATTTAAATAGCATTGAAGCCGAAAGTTTGCGTCTATCCCCTTAAACAATGTTTAATTGTTTAGATATAAATTTTATTTATTGTTAATAAAAATTTTATTTTCTTGTGCAACTATATTTCTAATAAATAATTAATACATTTAAAAAGTTGTTATTATTATTAAATGATATTTAGGGGCCCGAAAATTGTGTAGTGCCTCGGGCCTGATTTGAAGTAAAATAGGCTCTGATCTCTATTCATTCAATGTTTTTTTTTAAAGCATTAATTCTTTTAATCTTCCTACATACATGCTTTCTATCCTCAGGTTTTTCTGTCACTTCTTGGTTTTCTGTAAATGTTTTCTATTAAAGTTAAAAAAGAAGGTTTAAGTATATTTATTACCTTCAATTGTTACAATGTCCGACTCACAGACATAATCTTCAAAACCGTCACTACTCAATATTTCAGTGTCGGAACAATCATCTACTATAAACTAGAAATAACTGCAACATGAAGATTAAAATTTATTCAATTCAAAATTACCTATTTAATCTTCTCTAACTCTGCCCCCTGTTCAACAATTCTCTATATTCTCTTTTAGCTTTTCCCTCTATCTAACAATCACCAAAGCTTTGTAGTCTGGTTCAAATCTCGACTGAAACTTGGGATACTTTCCAATAGAGGGCGGGCCCCATACCTAGGAGTAATAAAATTAAATAAAATATATTTTTAATTAATTTGAAAAATTGAACATTTAAATATTTTTTTATTTATATATACAATTCGTGAATATTCCAGAAATAAAACAAAACGAAACAAAAAATAATTATTGAATAATAATTTAATTATTTATTCATCATCATCAATGGTGTACAGCCCTATGAAAGAGCCTCGACCTTCCCAAGTCTATTACGCCAGTCAGTCCTATTCATTGCCAAACTTTGCCAGTTTGCTGCGCCTATTTTTCTCCCATCCTCATCTACACCATCCTTCCATCTTAGTTTTGGCCTACCCCTATTTCTACTTCCCACAGGTTGTGACATAAGGATTCTTCTAGGAGGGTTGTTATGCTGTGATCTTGCTAGATATCCTGCCTATCTTAGTCTTCCTATCCTTATAAGAGATACTACGTCTTTACCACTAAATATATGTTTATATCTGTGATATACCTTGTAGTTGTATTTACCTCCTCCTCCAAATACCATTTTCAAAGATGCCACCGAATATTTCTCTCAGGATCAGGAGCAGAAGGTTTTTTTCTGCCTTGGAGATGGTCCATGTCTCCGATTCATATGTCAACACTGGTTGTATAAGTGTTTTGTCTATGATTATTTTTATTTTTTGGCTTAAATTTCTGCTTCTCATATGTCTACTTAGTCCAAAATAGCATTTGTTCGCTAGGATTATTCTTCGCTTGATTTCTTCCGTCATGACGTTCTCCTTGGTGATCAGGGAGTCTAAGTATGTGAATTTGTCCACCACTTCAAAGGTAGAGTTGTCAACAGTGAATTCGTGACACATGTTTCTGGCTCTATTGCTGGGTGTGCCATCATCTTAGTTTTCTCCTCGTTTACTTTCAGGCCCATATTTTTTGAGGCATTTGAGAAGGTGGTATACATTTCTTCTAGTTTGCGTGTTGTGCGGGCAACTAGGTCCACGTCATCTGTATGTGACAAAATTTGGGATGATTTATTAAAAATATTTCTTCTGTTGTCTATTCCGGCATCTCTGACCGCTTTTTCCAGAGCTACGTTGAAGAGGAGACACGCCAGCGCATCTCCTTGTCGCAGCCCAACATTCTTATCAAACGCCTGTGATTGATCACCCTGTATTTCGACTTTGCAAACGACTTCACGCATTGAAGCCTTAACCAATCTTATCAGTTTATCAGGGATGTGGAATTCATCCATGGCTTCATACAATTTATTTCTTAGGACACTATCATAGACCGATTTAAAATCTACGAAAGGATGGTATGTGTCGATATTGAATTCATTGGGTTTATCCAGTATTTGCCTTAGCACAAAGATCTGGTCTGTTGTTGATCGACCAGGCCTAAAACCACTTTGATATTCTCTAAGAAGCTCCTCTGAATGTGCACTTAGGAGACCAAATAAGATACTCGAAAATATTCTGTAAGCTGTATTAAGGAGGGTTATTCCCCTATTGTTTCTACATTCCAATTGATCACCCTTTTTGTGTAGCGGGCAAACGATTCCAGCACACCACTCTTCCGGGATTTGTTTCTCATTCCAGGCTCTCAGTATTATTTTATATATTTGATTAGTCAGAGTAGCGGACATACCATCACTTCCTGGAGATTTATTATTTTTTAGGTGTTTTATTGCATCCCGTACTCCTTGAATTGATGGAGGATCTAATGGTGTATTGTTGGCTGCTCCTGGGGGTGGTTGATTTAGATCTTCTACTTCGATGGTAAGTAGTTCGTTATAGTGTTCCACCCACCTTTTCAATATTTCTTCTTTTGTATTGAGTATATGCCCCTCCTTATCTTTACATAGTCTTAGCCTTGGTTTGAATTCCTTTCTTGCATTATTCAGAGCTTTATAGAAGTTCCTTGTTTGATTTTCCTGTTTTAATGCCTCAAGTTCTTCCAGTATTCTATTTTCATAAATTCTCCTTTTTTCTTCTATGAATGCACTTCTCTTCTCTTCTAATAGACCAGGGCGCATCCGTAAAAATATTAGTACATTTGGACGTTGAGAGGTGACTCAAATTTTTTTGGAGAAATTGCTTGAAAATAAGTCAAATAATAATATTTGAGTTATCCTCCCTCTTAAAAAGGTCCGGAACATTGTTTAAATAATCAAAATGTCAAAAAATTAAGGAAAAATTCGATTTTTTTCTTGGTTTTTTTATTATAACTTTAAAAGTATTCATTTCCGAGAAAAGTTGTACTGAGATAAAAGTTGCGTAATTAAATTTACTACAATATAGAATTAGTTAAAAATTTAAGAAATAGTCACCCTTGTTGGAAAATAGCAAAAATTGTGAAAAAAACATACAAAAACAAGTATTTGCATTTTACGTTTTTCAACCATTTATGCTACACTTAGAACCTTCATGTTTCACCCTGAAAAATTTTATGATATAGTAAAACAATATTGTAAATTTCACTAAGATCGGTTCGATAGATTTTGCAAAATAAATTTTGCAATCCAGCTTTCGCAAAAAAAATTCATTTTTTTTAATGTTTCAGGACTGAAAATAAAGCAGATAGCAAGTTGAATTTTTTTGCTGTGCAAAAAGTGTACTGTACCTGTCATTTGCAATTTCGCAAAATTAAAATCGTTTAACACCACGGCGTCAGGAATTTTTTTAAATAAACATTAATTATTGGTGCTACGCGCAGGACAGCGGATAGGTTGCTCTGATTGGGCATTCCAATGACCTTTGATAATGATTGATAAATTTTAATTTTTATGACATTTCGATATAAATAAATAAATTTGTTTATTGCAAAATAAAAACACATACTCTATCCTTTGAAATAACACTTTTATTAGCAAAAACTTTCTTTGTTCATATATTTTAATTTAAATAATAAAAGTTAATTATTTTTAAACATATACAATTATTTAAACAATATTTCACAAACAATAATAAAATTAGTTTGATTTTTGTGGAATTAAAAAATTAAAATACAACAAAATATAGAGTAAGAAAATAATATATTAGATAAAGATTGGAAGAAATTTTGGTGGAAATCAACCTGTGTGAATCGAACACCGCTGTCCTGCGCGTAGCACCAAAAATTATTGTTTATTTCAAAAATTTTCTGACGCCGTGGTAATTAATCGATTTTAATTTTGATAATTGCAAATGAAAGGTACAGTACACTTCTATAAGCAAAAAAAAATCAACTTGCTATCTGCTTTATTTTCAGTCCTGTAACATCTTGAATAAATGAATTTTTTTTGCGAAAGCTGTATTGCAAAATTTGTTTTGCAAAATCTATTAAACCGATCTTAATAAAATTTACAGTATTGTTTTACTGTATGATAAAGCTTTTCTGGGTGAAATATGAAGGTCCTAAGTGTAGCATAAATGGTTGAAAAACGTAAAATGCGAATACTTGTTTTTGTATGGTTTTTTCGCAATTATTGCTATTTTGCAACTAGGGTGACTATTTTTTAAATTATTAACCAATTTTATATTGTAGTAAATTGAATTACGCAACTTTTATGTCAGTACAACTTTTCTCGGAAATGAATACTGTTAAAGTTATAATCAAAAAACCAAGAAAAAAATCGAATTTTTCCTTCAATTCTTGACATTTTGATTATTTAAACAATGTTCCGGACCTTTTTGAGAGGGAGGATAACTCAAATATTATTATTTGATTTATTTTAAAGCAATTTCTGCAAAAAAAATTGAGTCACCTCTCAACGTCCATCTCAAAACAGATCCGCCCTGGACTATAAGGTATTTTAATGATTTATTAAAATGTATTAAAATGCACTTAAAACAGTTCAACTATTCAAAACTTTTACCGCTATTATTCAAAATAAATATATATGTTTACTAATAAATTATTTATTTGTTTCATACATTAATTCACTTCATAGTAATATTGAGTTTACAATAGAAACAGAACAGAATAAGTCCATAAACTTTCTAGATGTAACAATTGCCAGACTACACAACAAACACGAGTTCTCCGTAAACCTACCCATACTGATACAACTATACACAATTCATCATCCCCATTCTACACAACACAAATTAGCAGCCTAACATAGCATGATACATAGACTGACAGAAATTCCCATCTCAAAAAATAACTTCGAGATTCAACTGAACATAATTAAACAAATAGCAGTAAACAATGGCTATAACGAACAAACAATTAACAAAATTTTAAACCAAAAACTCCATAAGAAAGCCCTGAAACTAGTTTATCCACCACCACAGAAAGAACCCAGTACCTTCTGCTCTATCACATATACTGGCAAGATAACAACAAAAATATCCAGATACATAAAAAAGAAAGGAATAACACCATCTTCAGAACTAACAACAACTTAAGCAAATATATTAAGAGCAATAAGAGCCGAGGGAGAAAACAAATACAGAGTGGTGTTTACAAACTAACTTGTGGTGACTGTCCGAAAACTTACATCAGTCAAACTGGTAGAACCTTTGACAAACGGATAGCTGAACACAAAAGGGCTTTCAACAATAGAAAAACAGACATGTCTACATAAACACTTCACCTTCTAGATCATAATCATTCTTTTAATGAACAGTTTCAAATTCTGCATATTCAAAATAAAGGCCTTAAGCTATCTTTATTAGAATCTATAGAAATTAATAAATTAAAAAATAAAGCAAAAATGAATAACCATTTTCAATTTCGTTGCAAAACGAAAATACAGCCGAACCATATTCCAGTCCAATCAGAGAGTGCTGCAAGCACCTCTACCGGTTTCGAAACTTATTAGTCTCTCATCAGGAGGCACATATGCTGCTCTCCCTGATCCAACCAAAACAAACCCCAGCGTGCAGTCCCGAATTGCAACGAACGAAATGGCATAGATGCCCTAGCGGCAACTGCTAGCAAAAGACTAAGTTTTCACTCTAATGGCATATAACATATCCCACCAGAATGAAAACAATGGGAACCTTCTCTGGTTACACCTCCGAGGCTTCTACAATTTGCAAGCCATACGGATGCTGAGACTAAGGAAGATGAGGGAATTCTACAATTTACAATTCACGTCACATCTGCTCAGCGCGGTAAAGTTCCAACGAGACTGGTTCCCTTCATACTCCACACAGAGTAAATGTAAATCAAAAATGAATAACCATTTTCAATTTCGTTGCAAAACGAAAATACAGCCGAACCATATTCCAGTCCAATCAGAGAGTGCTGCAAGCACCTCTACCGGTTTCGAAACTTATTAGTCTCTCATCAGGAGGCACATATGCTGCTCTCCCTGATCCAACCAAAACAAACCCCAGCAATGCTGGGGTTTGTTTTGGTTGGATCAGGGAGAGCAGCATATGTGCCTCCTGATGAGAGACTAATAAGTTTCGAAACCGGTAGAGGTGCTTGCAGCACTCTCTGATTGGACTGGAATATGGTTCGGCTGTATTTTCGTTTTGCAACGAAATTGAAAATGGTTATTCATTTTTGATTTACATTTACTCTGTGTGGAGTATGAAGGGAACCAGTCTCGTTGGAACTTTACCGCGCTGAGCAGATGTGACGTGAATTGTAAATTGTAGAATTCCCTCATCTTCCTTAGTCTCAGCATCCGTATGGCTTGCAAATTGTAGAAGCCTCGGAGGTGTAACCAGAGAAGGTTCCCATTGTTTTCATTCTGGTGGGATATGTTATATGCCATTAGAGTGAAAACTTAGTCTTTTGCTAGCAGTTGCCGCTAGGGCATCTATGCCATTTCGTTCGTTGCAATTCGGGACTGCACGCTGGGGTTTGTTTTGGTTGGATCAGGGAGAGCAGCATATGTGCCTCCTGATGAGAGACTAATAAGTTTCGAAACCGGTAGAGGTGCTTGCAGCACTCTCTGATTGGACTGGAATATGGTTCGGCTGTATTTTCGTTTTGCAACGAAATTGAAAATGGTTATTCATTTTTGATTTACATTTACTCTGTGTGGAGTATGAAGGGAACCAGTCTCGTTGGAACTTTACCGCGCTGAGCAGATGTGACGTGAATTGTAAATTGTAGAATTCCCTCATCTTCCTTAGTCTCAGCATCCGTATGGCTTGCAAATTGTAGAAGCCTCGGAGGTGTAACCAGAGAAGGTTCCCATTGTTTTCATTCTGGTGGGATATGTTATATGCCATTAGAGTGAAAACTTAGTCTTTTTTTAAAAAATAAAGATATAATTCTGAATGACCAACTCGAGACAAACAGCTCCCCACTCCTCAACCTCTTCAGTTAAAGACTTTAAAAAGGCAAACACATAGTAAACTAAATCACTTGAGAAAGGCACTCTGCCGAAACAGCTGTAGTCACATAGTTGTAATAAATTTTGTGGAAGTATGGAAAACAAACGTTTTCAGTGTTTTATTGTTAGATAATAAATTATTAATATATCACCGTCGTATACAGTGATGAGTGGGCTAAGAAGCGGCAAAATAACACACAAAAGATGGGAAAATTAATAACGTTGTGAAATAGAATGAGATGAAACTAGTAGAAGTGTAAAATTATCGATAGGAACCTATAAATTTACATTACATTAGATAGTTTTCCGCCTTTAGACGTATCGGAGGAGTACGACAACTGTCGCTTTGATAGGAGAATTTTATAGAATTCTCCTGTCACAGACGTCTAAAGTGGGAAACTATGTATGTACCTAAGTAGGTACCTATGAAATTAGGTGGTACTTAATGTAATGTAAATTAAGCATAGAGGTAATAAGAATAGACAAGGCATACTGATCAAAATAGTATAACGCGCGGGCAGGTGATTGGTGGTTTATCTATCTTTTTACCGAGCGATCTCGCGCATGTGACAAACAAAAATGGCTATAATACCACTCAGTGACTCAGTGAATATTGGCCAAAGACGTCCGTACTATATGACGTCCATATTGACGTTACACCTCTATTTACAGCGCGGCCCATACCTTATGGTCCAAGAGCTGTGAGACATTTTTGAGTAGGTATTTTAGGCAACCTGAAAATTTTTCAGGTGACTCTTCCATGATAGCCTAATACAAAAATGCCGGTCTGGCTGGAGGGTAGCGGTTATTTTCCCCAAAAATCCCCCCAAATTAAAAAAAAGGGTTATTACAAAAAATACCATTAACGTGACTTTAAAGTAAATTTAAATATTCAAATATAAAGAAAATAAACAGGCCAGGCGATTTGAGGGCGATTTTAAGTCTGCAAGATACTTGCATGGGCGCCTCAGGATTATTTTCAGGGGATGCATCTGAACTTCAGAAGATTTCATCTGAATCTGTACATACTATTAACGAGTATAAAATATATAACTATACATGCAAAGCTATGCACATTCCTTCCGGACAGGGAAGTACAATTATTATTTTGACAGGGAATTTTTAATATCAAAAATAAATATTCTAAAAAAGACAGAATTTTTTTTTGGTGAAACTTTCCAACTGCCATGTGATCAAACAAATTACGCGTACATATAAATGAAAAGCGCTATAGGTAAGCAGCAGTGTGAGAAAGAGCGTATACCGATAGCTGTTTGCGTTCTCTGTTGTACCTGAGTGAGTCCATTCGCTCTAGAAAAATCACGTGGCCTGGCGATCCCATGTTGTTGTGCCTCGAAACGTTAGAGTAATTATTATATATTATAGTTTTTTAAGTAACTTTTTCTTAATTGAAGGAAAATAATACGTACTATACAATAGATTTTGCAAATATGATAGAAAAAGACAGATTTATTATTGTCATATGTCGCATATTATTAATGTTTTGAAAACTTGTTAACGCAAAACACGTTCTAATGACAGTTGAACATTATTTAAAAATGTATTCTTTAAAAAAATCATGTTTTTATCAAAATTGTAAATAAAAAGTCATATACCGCGTTTTAATTGAGTAGTGGACATAATATTACTGGATCAAAAATAGTGCCGTATCTGCATTTTATTTACAAATAGGATTTTTACAAGGAAGAATAGTTACCAAAAAAGAAAAATAAATAACTTATAATTGTTTATTATATACGCAAAATACCTAAATGTCATAAATGTTCAAAATACGAGGTCGCAACACGAGTTTCGATAAAAACGCGGTAAATGCGCTGTGCTCAACAAAAAAGCGGCAAGTACATGATAGTTGCTAGCACATACCGCTTTTTAGTTGAGTACTCTGTAGATACCGCATTTTAATTAAGCAACTATTGAAATTTAGCACATGCGGCATATTCCAGTTTGTTTGTTTTGGTATTAAATAAAATGATATGGCTTTCAGATATTGCAAAAGCACAAATAAGCTCACAAGTAAACCACATATAGCAAAAACTCGATTTTCAATTTTTACAGATACCGCGTTTTAATTGAGGACGGCTGCAGAGCTATTATGACTTCATCATTTGATGAAACACGCTTCCCACGCATGAATTTTTTTAGGTATTGAAATAGATAGAAGTCACTAGTGGCCAAATCTGCTGAATACGGTGGATGCTCTAACAATTCGAACTTTAATTAATGGATTTTAGCCATTGTTAAACTGTTCATATGACACACTGCATCCTGATGAAAAAGGATTTTTTCTTCTGCAAACCCAGTCTTTTTCACGAATTTTTTCGTCCAAAATTTTTTTCTAGTCTAAAAGGTTACAATAATATTCAGTATCTATTGTTTTACCAGTTTGCAAGTAATTCACAAACAAAATTCCTCTCGCATCCCAAAAAAACTTATGCTAACACCTTCTTAGTCGATTTTTGGACGCAAAATCATTTCGGAGCCGAACAACCAGATTCACACCATTCTTTAGCCTCTTGTTATGATTCAGGATCATGGTGATATACTTAAGTATCATCCAGAGTGATGAATCGATGCACAAAATCTCCTTTATCCTTTCTAAAACGCTCTAAATGCTCTGATAAAGTCGCACCCGAATGTATTTTTGTTCCGTTGTTAGCGAATGTGGCACCCATTATGAACACAGCTTTCTGAAACCCAACACTTTAGCCAAAATATTGCTTACACCACCCGATGAGATGCTCAGGACTTCTACTAAATCTCTTTGTCACTCGACAATTTTCCAATACCATATCCTGTATTTTTTCTATGATTTCTGGGGTTGTTGCTGTTTTTGGACGTCCTTGACGTAGATCGTCTTCTAGGCTTGTACGCAGGGCCGGCGATAACGGGCCTGCAAGGGATGCATTGCAGGCGGGCATCTCTCTTTTGGGGGTGCCAAAATGAGCTTTTTCCTGGTGTCAAAAATACTAAAATAGAGAAATTAATTTTTTAAATGTGATTTAAATTCCTCATAATCCCTAATCTGTGTCTGTTATTCTTGCATTATTACACACGTAAATTATACAAAAATATACAGCCATAGAATTCCTACCATGTAACTAGTAATATAATTTATTGGTCAAAGCACAGCCAGCAAATAATTTGTATTTCAAAACACCAAATATCTCCACACTATACTCACGCTTTGTTTATTTTATTCAAATGTTTGTAAATTTTGTATCAGCAGTTCCCAGAGAAAATGTTCTATTTGCAGTAAAATAAACAAGGTTCTGAAACTATTTTCTTGCGGCGGCCCGTCTTAAGTTTTAATCCCATATAAGCAATATTTCAATTAACAGTGGATATAAGATTAATAGTTCAAGTTCAAAGCTCTTTCAATTTATTATTAGTAATAGGTTTTCTATGTGAATAGAAATACACAGTTTGTCAATTTACTGTGCGGTAAAAAGAACATTATCAGTGTTGCATTTCATTCAATTACATAATATAAAATTATATTTGGTAAGTACTCAGTACTATTATTACTGCAGGGGCGTAATTTTGAGAAATTATATTTTTATTTAGTTAAATAAAAATAGAATCCAAAAAAAGTTATCTGGGGCTCAAAATAGAGAAAGAAACGTCGAAAAAGAAGAAATGGCAAAAAACAATCTGGTTATCTTAGCCAATTTCTGAAAAAAGTTAAAAATGATGTTGTTTTACCCAATGATAATGATGAGTCCAACAAAACTGTAACCGAAACTAATTTACCGGGGACATACACATCCACACAATTTGTTGATGGTCAAGCCACAAAACCAGGTGGCTTAACCACAGAAAGTAACACAGAGGACGTCCCATTCTCCAGGGCATCCTGGAGTCCTTATACACTTTCAACATTCGTGCATAAATTTCTTTTGCTTTTGAATCTTCCAAAAATAAAAATTTAATCACTGCACGGTACTTGATTGTTTCCATTTTAAAAAATACTGTGACACGTCGATAATAACCCAGATAGCAATATAAACTTGTTTCAAACTTACAACAAGTTTGATACATCAAACATGAAAGCTTGCTGCAGGTTTGCCATGGCCACTTTGCAAACTTGCAGCAAGTTTAAATCAAACTTGCTAGTTACAGTGTGACAAACTTGCATGAAGTTTGTTTTTCAAACTTGATACAAACTTGATATAATAAACCGGTTTGTTTTTGTTTTGTTGCATGAAGTTTGTTTTTTCAAACTTGATACAAACTTGCTTAAGGTTTGTTTTGACATACTAGCCACAATTTTAATGAAACAATGTGAATAAAAAATACAATTACATTTTATATAACTATCTATTCAGTAATCACTCAACTAAAATACAATCCATTGTCTAAAATTATTTATTGGAACTTAAACCCGCTAACTTCAGATTCCGATGCTCAGTTTTGTCTATCAGCTCTGAAACAAATAAAAGAAATAATTCTTATAAACTCCTGCTGTGTGAACAGAATTAATATTTGCTATTAAAAGAGATAAAAAGATGTTAAAATAACAATTTTTCAATAAAACCTAAACCTTATTTATATATAATATATCATAAATATAATTTATTTTAGATAGTGTGTATGTAAATGATGTAAATACAGCTAGAAGCTACGAAAAACATAAAAAAAATTACCTCAATTTCACCAAAGCAAAAAGAATACCAATCTGTACCTAATCATCACAAGCAGGTGGGTCTATGAAAAACTGAAGGAAAGAAGCTTCAGCTTAGTAATTAAAGTAATAGTCTCGGAGACTTGTACCGTAAATGTTGTAAAAAGCTTAAAGAAAAATATCAACATAGGATAGGACATAACCACAAATTATCACCGCTTGGCAGTTGGCAGCAGGGTTAATTTTCCCGTGTTGCCAGCTGTCGAGTAAGCTTTTTCCCTCAACGTACCTTAAAAATTCCCACTTTTATGATAAAATTCCTATGCTCCTATTTAAAAAATCTGTGAAAATATGTTGAATTATTTTCAAATATTTTGATTTTTTTAAATATTATACAATTTGGACTGGAGCAACGATTCCCTTATAAGTTAACTTTTTCCCTTTTATGTTGAAAATTCTCGCAAAAAGGGAAATTTACCTCCGGTGGCAACACTTTCGTTTTCGTGGGCGTGACATCAGTCAGGGTAACGAACAAAACCGAACCGAACCGACCGTAACGTGTAATTCAACCAAATAGATGGCACGCGTGACGTGGCTTTGCAACTGTAAGCTTGCAGCAAAGTTGCTACAAACTTGAATCATCATCTTTGTCATCATAACAATATTGCAGCAAACTTGACACAAACTTACCTCGTCATATTTGACGCAGCAACTTAAAATCAAAGAAGAATCAAACTTGCCACAAGTTTACATGCTATCTGCGAAATGGCTTGCAAACAAAGAATAAATTGACAGATTGACATGAAACTTCACATACTTTCATATGAAGACTGTACCAACATAACCTAAAAAATATGCTAGTTGCAACGCCCTCTCTTATCGAACCGCAAAACTTATTGAACAGCCTAGTAAATTTAGCCGGTATATTCTGTTTCTAAGCGTCTCTTTAGGGGCAAGCCTAATAGGTTTACTCCAAAACATAACTAAATTCCCTATTCAAACAATTCGCTTTTGCTCTTGCACAAATATATCGACCAATTACTATCCAATTTACACTAAATTAACCAACCTGGGCACTAGCTGCAACTCCATTAGAATATACAGTATACGGCGTCACTACAATGTGCCCATAGTCTCCTTCGTACCTACCGTAGTTGACGGAGGTAGATTACGGTTGGCACGACTGTATTTAATTTAACCAATTCTTGATGATGGCCGCTGGCTCGTATCTACATCATCGTAGTAGTGTTTTGTGTTTGCTTTAAATGTTTCGTGTTCTCGGACTGATAAGCGCTGAATGTGACGGTATACGTTAGCTGAAACTGTTGAGTTTACTAAATACGGGAGGATTCAGTATTTACTTTCGGGGAATATCTTGTAACAGCGTGGTACAATATGTTCAAAATTTAAAGAGAACAGGAAAGAAACAAAATTAACCGAGTCAAATTTATTTTCGAACCCTTTAGAAAATAAGTAACCCATTATTTAGAGTTGTTCCCTATTTAGATTTATTTAAATAAGTATTTTTAGATTTTAGATAATGGGTTTTCATGGACAAGGCATATGCATAGCAGTTACAAAACACGGTCTGTAACCTCCTACACAGGAGCGTAACAGAGGCCCCGCCGCATGAAGCTTGCGGGGAGGCCCCAATCGGGCAGGGGCCCCATATTGTCGTCTGATATTATGTAAAAATTTGTTATATAGGTATTATTTGACGTTGTGTGTTTAAATATTTTAAAAACGTATGTTTCTATAAATAGGCATATTTGGCAAGTGAATCATCTCATATATAGAAATTTAATCCTTTCCGGTCACCCAAACTTTTATAGTGACAATAAACTATAGTCCGCCTAGAAAGTATCCGGAAAAAAGAAAGCAGAATTATAATTTTACGGTATTTATTTCTATCACTTGAAATATAAAATTTCAACAAATAATTCATCTCATTTACTTATACAACCTCCATTTAAATTTAAACACTTTAACTAAACGTCCAGGTACACCCGAAACTAAGTCAAGGCCATAATTTTCGGTAATGGTGTTACAGGCCTGTAAAATTGACCGAATCAAACCTTCTTTATCACGTGGCGCTGCTCGTTCCACTTTAATCTTCATCAGTCTCCATATGTTTTCAATGGGGCTAATATCTGGAAATGCTGCTGGCCACGGAATTGTTGCCAATTCGTGTTCTTGCATCTAAGCTTGAGTATAAGCAGAAGTATGGCATCTTGCATTATCTTGCTGAAAACGCCACCCCTCTGGATATAAAACATGAGCCGTTTCAAGAAGAAAACCAATTAGGATGTCACAATATTTCGCACTATCAACAGTACCATTAGCTATACAGAGAGGTGTAGCACCACGCTGAGATATTGCTCCCCAAACCATTATATTAGTGGGAAATTTGGAAATTTGAACGGTAACATTTTCTCTTGATAGGACTTTTAGATGATTTGCACCAAGCTGGAAACAACTTTCATCAGATATAAAGACATTATTCAAATTATCTTCCCGAAAACGTTGACAAAAATCTATTATTCGTTGCCTTTGTAGAGGTGTCATTGTAGGGATTTTTTTTTTGGATTCCTTGATATGTAGCCGTGCTTTTTCAGTGACATGCGGACAGTTTCTGGGCACACTTTTATTCTTCATTGATTTCCAAATCTGTTCGCTAATTTTCGAAACCCTAGGCGCGAATTTTGTCGTCCTAAAACCACTAAAGCATTTAAATTGTTTTCGCGAATTTTACGCGGTCTACCCGAAACTGGTCTATCTCATATCTATGCCACTTTTTTCTTCTTTATTGTCTCATACACTGCACTTTTTCCGAGTTCAGTCAATTGCACTAATTTTTTAACGTTTCGGACACCCTTTCTATACAAATATTACACCACTTTTCTTTTTTCCACTTGCTACATTATTTCACAAATCTTAAGTCTGTTTACAAACAACAATATTTGACAGATGGTGTTGTCATGCGATTTTGTCCATAACCTACTATCGGCACAACCTACTTGATGCATTACTTTTGTCTTAAAATGTTACAAAAAGGAAATCTAATAAAATTAGGAAAAATATAAAATTCCGGATACTTTCTAGACGGACTATATAATGCTTTTGTACGTGACTATTGAAAGATTTGATAATTGCAATATGCCGAATTTTAGAAAAATATTTCTAAATGTAAAAATGGGGTTTCTATTTAATCTTTACCTACGTTTAGTATTTCGATACAATAATCCAGAAGCGTAACAGAGGCCCCGCAGCGTGAAGCTTACGGGGGGCCCAATATGTCAGGGTCCCCATCTGATGTTCGCATACATACGTTTTTTAAGCAGTGCTGTATTGAAAATGAAGTTGTCCATCCGAATTAATAAAATTGTAGATATATTCGCTAATAGTAGTGCACGAAGAAAGTTGGTCATCTCATAGAATAATACTATGTACTAATGTAATCACTTATTAATTTTTGTTCTATTTTATTCTATAACAATAAAGATGAAAAATGTAAGTCGTCATAAACAATGCATGAATACACCAATAGCTCAGTAAATGACAGTTTTGGAGTGAAATTATCAGCGTCACGACGGACGTATTTGCTTGATTATTTCATTCATAGGAGATTCTGACCAATAGAAAGCTACAGAAATCTTAATTAAATCGATAATTTTTGATAATCTCCCGTCGTTAAGTATATTACGTCAGATGCCCTTCGTTGCTACGAAAAAACACATTCAGTGACATTAATGACAATTAATGTTTTAAAAATTATAAAAGTGATGACTTTCAATCGTCAAATATTTATAAAAACTGTGTGTTTAATGGTACTTACATAAATAAATTACAATAAAATTTTGGTTTTGAACAGTTTTATTCAAGAAATAATCGCAACAAATTGCACTCGACCTCTGAAATTAATATAGAATTTCAGAGCTCTTGTGCAATTACTACTGACAATTTGGATTTAGGTCCTAGTTACACTCCACTTCAAAGTTGGACTTAAGCCGTTGGTTGATTTTACCTCGAGGGTGACACCTCTTCTTATGGTGAAAAACATACATTTAAAATAAGTCCGGAAACGTATAAATTGACTAATTATAAGCAACTTTTGTTCTATAGAGTTTCTTTATCTATGTTAATATTTTTCAAGTAATTTGCGAGTGACAATGTTTATTTTTCAACAAATAAAACACGTTTTGAGACGGGTTTTTCGCAAATAACTCAAAAAAAAAGTATTTTATCGAATTAAATATTGGATATCGAAAAAATATTTGCAGCAAAATGTAGTTTGTAAGATACAAAAAAAAAGGTGTACTTATTCATGAAGTCTATCGACACAGTAAAAGCACAGTTGAAGCTCATGAAAAATTGTTCTTATTCGTCCAATTCCAAATCGAATATTTCAACCTGAAATAACCAAAAAAATGAAGCACTTTTCGGGAAAACCTCATTAAAACTTTTTTTAAATGTTTAAAAAAAGCTTTATTTTTATTTTTTATAAAAGTTTCTAGGACCAAAACTATACGAGTTACGCTCAAAATAAAGTTGACCCGTTTTTTGGTAAAAAAAATCGTGAAAATCTCCCCCTGTTTCAAACTGCAAATAAAATTTATCGTTAGCGCTTTACCATTTACTTTAAATATTAATTTATTGTTTATATGATCTGTAAGTTTGACCGGTTCGAAGTTTTTATTTTTGAAAAAATTTGATTTCATAGTAAAAAAGTTTGTTTATTTTGGAAAAATGCCTTTTTTCCAAAGTAACTTAAAAAGTATTAGTGATACGAAAAATATCAAAGAGTAAAAAAATGTAGGTTTTGCTTTTATAAATATTTTGGCTTTATTTTGTTTTTCTGTAAGACACAAATTAGTTTAAATTGGTTGTTTAAAATTTTAAACCGGTGAAACTTACAGGTCATATAAAAAAGTTAAGTAATTTGTAAAGCAATAATGATTAGTTTCATTTGGGGTGCTAAATAGAGGGAGACTTTCACAATTATTTTTTTACCAAAAATGGGAATAACTGTATTTTGAGCGTAACTGGCTTAGTTTTGGTGCAAGAAACAAGTTCTAATGAGTTTTTCCATAAAAGTGTTTCATTTTTTGGTTATTTCACGTTGAGATATTCGATTTGAAATTTGACGAATAAGAAACACTTTACATGAGCTACAACTTTTACTGGGTCGATAGACTTCATTTTTGTTTTATTTTTTTATAAGCTACATTTTTGCTAACAATATTCTTTTTGATCAAATACTTACTCTTTAAACTATTTGTGAAAAATCGCCTAAAAACGTGGTTTTATTATTGAACAATAAACATTTTTACTCATAAATAAGTCGAAAATTCTTGTGTTGACCACTTCGGTGGTGACACTGAAAATTACACGGTATCGCCATATTTTACGTTCATTTACTGGGCTGTAACACATATCATATAGGTATTTGTTACACATGTCGCATTTAGTAAGTTTTTAAAGGGGTCCCAGTTCCAATTCTGCGGGGGCGCCCGACGGAGTTTGCTACGCCACTGCCCTTACAAAACATTCTGCGATTTTTAAGCACCTGTTGTGTGATTTGCTCTGACTACTCCTTAGTACGAAGGTAGATTTGAATAACTTAACGTGAAGTAAAAACTTCCTGGTATAATTGGTATAATATTTTAATGAAAAATTAAATTTTTTTAAAAATCCCAAAAGGTTACGTTCAAAACGATTTCGGACTTATCAGTCCATCATCGGTGAACTCCCTGTCCTTGCAAAATAGACACAATGCCAAACACTGGTTAAGTTAAAATATTCTAACTACAGCGGAACCCCGATAACTCGGAAGTCCGGGGTAACCCGGACCGATTTTCATCAGATAAACATTTTGATTTTCAGTACATATTTTGTATTTTGACAATGACACCTGTTCTGGGCGTCGAAATGTTAATAAAATTATTTTTTCAATTTAATTGTGGCTTATTTCCCATCAAAATAGTTATTATCAGATAAACATTTTAACAATAAAAATGTATGTATGTAATATAATATTTGAGAGATAATGTGTATTTGTGTAATTTGAACTATACGATAGTAAAAATGACTCATGGCACAAGCCGGCAGAAACAACAGGCACCTGTCTGTAGTATTCCTTTATTTTTTATTTCAAACTGTGTTAGCATTGTTTAAGAAAGACTATTTAAAAAATTATTTTTTAATCAATGGTCTTAGTTTTCACTGGTCTTAGTACATAATAACAAAACATCGTTCCGATTGTGACTGTATGAATAGAGTATTGTATTGTTCGCTTCCGTTTGCTTAGGTTTGTGTTTGCGTGTTTTTAGTGATTTAGATTGTAGGTACTGTGCATATTTTTATATATTTCATGTTATTTCAATTTTAACGGAGTTTATCTGTAAGTATACCGTATTTTAATAATTTTTACCATATTCGGAACCCGGATCGGCCGCAATCCCGATTAATCCGAGTTGTCGAGGTTCCACTGTACATAGCAAAAATTATAAAATAGCTTAGCTTAAAGTGGATGCCAAAGGCTTCCAGCAACATGATGCTCTAGTGCTCTACGTTAACATATTTTTTGTTATTAGGTCTGCATTGAACCACGTTTAGTCTGTCAATCAACTTGGTATATAGCCAACTTTCGGGAATTATCCCGTTTTATTTATTTAAGGTAGATTTGCTTTGCAAGACATTTATGGGAGGGTTATCGGCCATTACTTGGAGAAAAGATACAGAAAAATCTTTATTGAAGACACATGATCAGTTCATCTAAAATTGGTTAAATGAGCTGATATCCATAGAGAAAATTATAAGTAATAACTCTAAAAAACTCAGCTCTAAAAAGATGAAAATGATGCAAGTTTAACTCGGGAACCATCAAATCAAAAGTTCAGTTTTTTTAAGATAAAACAAAACTGAGTCACGCCAACAATACAAGACAATCTATTATACGACGTAGCAACAAACCGAAAATACTAGTTATGAAGAAAAATCACATTTTCTGTCAAGATAATACAGAAACTAAAGAATAATACTTAACAAGCTTTTAGCAGTGTGAAAAGAAACAAAATGGTGGAAGATATTCGTAATTTAAGTATATCTAACAAACATAATGTCATCCTTATAAAAATGTAAATTCAGGGTGGAAGTTGAAGAACTTACTCCCTTTTTTGACATCACTGTGGGAGTGAAACACGGAGATTCACTACCAACCAAGCTGTTTGGCCTAGCTCCAAAGGCAGTCATGAAAAAACCAACGAAAAAAACTGTAGTAAAAAAAATTACTGAGAGACAAAACGTCGCATCATATGAGATTCAAATTGCCACCATTTAATAGGAAGTCTTCTTGGTCCATATATTAGACCATTTAAAGCTATTATGACAGTCAATCATTGGACCGAACAAGATAGAAAAGACTGTTTTCGAAACTGCTGTTTTACGAGAAGATGCTGCAGATCATAATTTCGATTCCTAAGTGTCAAGAAAAATTAAACATCATATGATATACAGGGTGTTTCATTAATAATTGTCCATATACTAACTGGAGAAACCTTAGCACAAAATACGAAGATTTAACTTAAAACACTTTAATAAAATGTGGTTCCTTACTGAGTTACAGGGTGTTTTATCTAAAAATTTAAATACTATTTTGGCTCAGTATTTTAAAACTATTCGACGTATCCTTTTCATACTTGGCATAAAGTGCTATTACTATACACCCTACTAAATTATAATAAACAAACGTTTCTAACTACTACCAGAAGCGTACGACAGGGGATAGTGAATGGTTGACCCTTCTCAAATTCTATGCCACTGGAGGAACTACTATTTTAGTGCCATTTTTAGATTTTTCAATACTTTCTACGTAAATAATGTACTGTTTATTGGTTACGATAAAGTCATTAGTTTTCGAGATATTTGAAGTTAAATATGAAACGGCACAGTTATTTTGATTAATTTATAATATGATTCATATGATTAAAATTTAAAAATTATTTGTACCCAGAACTTTAAAACTATTTGGCGTATCCTTATCATACTTGGCAGAAACTGTACGTACTGTACACCCTACTAAATTAAGATAAATAAACGTTTCTAGCTACTACCAGAGCCGTACGACAGGGGATAGTGGCTGGTTGACTCTTCCCAACTTCTACACTACTGACGAAATTGCTGTTTTAGTGTAATTTTTTGATTTCCCAATACTTTTTATGTAAATAATACACCCATTCGTAACGATAAAATGATTAGTTTTCGAGATATTTGAAATTAAAAATGAAGCGACACAATACATTAATCAAAATAACCGTGTCGTTTCATTTTTAACTTCAAAGATCTCGAAAACTAATGACTTAATCGTTACGAATAAAGAGTATATTATTTTCATAGAAAGTATTGGAGAATCCAAAAATTTAACTAAAGTAGCAATTCCGTCAGTGGCGTAGAATTTGGAAAGGGTCAATCATTCACTTTCTCCGTCGTACGCCTCTGGTAATAGCCAGAAACGTTTGTTTAACATAATTAAGTAGTTTGTACAGTACCTATACTTCCTGCCAAATATTAAAAGCATACGTCCAATAGTTTTAAAATGCCGAGCAAAAATAATTTTTAAATTTTTAGATAAAATACCCTGTAACTCAGTAACGAACCTCATTTTATTTAAGTGTTTTAGGTTAAATCTTCGTATTTTGTGCTAAAGTTTCTCCAGTTACTATATGGACAATTATTAATGAAACACCCTGTATAGACCGTGCGAAGAGAAAATCAGCCGTACACATTTTGGTTTTCGGAATGCATTGGGTACGAGAGAGGCTCTCTTTAGTATACAAGTGCTATTTCAACGATGTAGAGACGTAAATTGCGATATTTATGCATGCTTCATTGATTACCATAAAGCTTTTGATACAGTAAAGCACGACAAGCTGATGGAGATACTAACCAATATTGGAATAAACACCTGTGATTTAAGAATTATCAGCAATATGTACTGGAATCAAACATCAACTATCCGGACAGAGGCAGGAGAATCAAGCGATATCAAAATCAAACGTGGGGTCCGTTAGGGGTGTAGATTATCACCACTGCTGTTTAACATCTACTCTGAGCCAATCTTTCAAGAAACAGTGGATAATGTTCAAGCCGGAATTAGAATTAACGGAGAATGTATCAATATCATAAGATACGCAGACGACACGGTGGTATTCACTGACAGTTCTGAAGCCCTCCAGGAGTTAATGAACAGAATCACATAAGTCAGTCAGAGATACGGACTTTCACTAAACACTAAGAAAACAAAATGTATGATGATCTCTAAGAAGGAACAGCACCTTACACGAATCAGTGTGAACGGTCAACAAATAGAAACAGTTAAACATACACCTACCTTGGTACGAACGTCAATGAAAACTGGGACCATTCCATAGAAATTAAATGTAGGATAGAGAAAGCAAGATCTGCATTTCAAAAATTGGCTAAGTTATTCAAATGGCATGACTTATCTTTGCCCATAAAAGTCAGGTTACTGCGATGTTATATCTTTCCTATACTATTGTACGGAGTTGAGTCGTGGACTCTCACAGACGCCACCCGCAAGAAAATTGAGGCTTTTGAGATGTGGCTTTATCGTCGAATCCTGAAGGTATCTTATATCAACCACGTTACTAATGAGGGGTTTTTGCTGAGAATGCAAAAAGAAAAAAAGCTGTTAACCACAATAAAAGCAGCCAAAATCGAATACCTCGGTCACATCATGAGAAACAGCGAAAGATATGGACTACTGCAACTAATCTTGCAAGGAAAAGTGGAGGGAAAACGAGGACCAGGAAGGCGAAGGATTTCCTATCTGAGGAATCTACGCACATGGTTCAACACAACAACCACAAGTCTTTTTAGAGCAGCAGTGTGCAAAGTACAGATTGCCATGATGGTCGCCAACATCCGAAACGGATAGGCTCTACAAGAAGAAGAAGGAGGGTCAAGACAAATGTTACCATACCTTATTCGCTCGCCCAAAAAAACACTATGGAGATGCTCATCTACAACAAGACTGCAAAGCACAACTGCAAAGTAGAATTCAACGAGTAAGTGGGAATCTGCAATAATTTGAAGCAGATGTTACTCGTGTGGTGCGGTTGGCTTTCTCAGGTTGGCTTTGAAGGCCTTAGAAAACATTTTTGGAAGAAATTGCTGTAGATATCTTCATTAATGGGTTGAAACAGAGTTAGCTACAGAAAGCTTTACGACTAGAAAGACCGAAAGTTTGAGATGAAGCGCTTGCTATTGCCTTGGAACATGAAACAACTAAACAAACTTCGCGCAGCAATCGACTACGAGCCAATGAAGACGACGACGAACAAAACGATGAATGTCTGGAGGAAATGGTACGGAAAGTAGTTCGTAACATGTTGCCGAAGAGATGCGAGCCCAGATGTTGAAAGGCCACATTCGCCATATTTGCAAGAAGATAATACAACAGTCGGAAAACCAGAACTGGTCGACACCAAGAGGCAACTGCCGACCTCAAGAAATACAACCCCCATAGCAACTGTTACCAGTACATCCTTCGGTGGAATTCATAGCTTGTACATCGAGAGTCATATCCATATTAAATGTAGATCGTTTTAGGAGATGCAGGTACAACAATAACTATCGAATGTCCAACAGTGGTAGGGAGCCATCTTTAACTGTTGTCTACAACAGTAGGGCCTAGAACAGCAACTGATGAGCTAATTAATACATATTATGACTTATATGGTCAGTTTTAACTACGTATTATAAGCTAACTTCTTGTTTTATTTTTCCGCAAAGGAAAACATAAAATACAGAAATAAAATATACATTAAACCTACGTCAATAGAGAAAATACTGCAGCAATGAAAAATATATCAAAAGCTTAACACCATTCGAGTTAATAGGATTTCAAGATCACTTACTGTAGACAATATATTTCACGGTGAAGTATGTGACAAACTGGATATTTAATTACTTTCAGCGAGGCATATTTCTTGGAGAGGAATGTAAAATATTTACAATAAAAGCGTTCATAACAATTTGTAATTTCACTTTGCTGATGGGATAAATGCTTCGCAAAGTATTTATTCAACACCTCTTTGAAAAGGAAAAAGTAAATGAGAGATAGGATGAGTAATAATTGTAGTTAGTTATTAAAAATATTTTCTATTAACAAATTTATGAACAACTAACTTATAATACAATCATGAGCACGCTAATAACCGACAGAATAACGCAAAAGATGGAAAACATAATACGTTGTGAAGTAAAAGAGATGAAACTAGTAGAGGTGAGAAATTATCGGTATAAACATTGAACTTGCATTACCACTATGGATAGTTTCCGCCTTTAGGCGTTAGCTAGTTGACTTCAGTCATAATTCTACGTATGACGTTCTTCCTAACCTTTTTTTGTGAGGTGGAAATCTTCGCAAGACCGTCTGGGAAGGTGTCACAGGTGTGTCCGATTCAGTCCGTCCTATCTGTATCTTGACGGGCCGCCTACCGACTAAACTCACCCCCTCTTTTCTCCAGCCGATGGGTCTGGGACCTCTCTTAGCTAGCATATCTGACCCGTCGACTTTACTCATAGCTCCCCTCTGGCACTCTTAGCGTACATTGCATGGATTAGTTTGCCCCCGGCCACCCCCCGTCCACGCCACGCACCAAGCCGGTCAGTAAATCGACCGTCCGGCACAACCCGTGTATGTACAGGTAGGGCGACCGGGATGCCCACAATCCCGGATGGAACTAACCAGAAGATGTCAGTTGGTAGTTACGAGTATCTCCAGTCGTTCATACTTTCATCTATGTACTCTTTCTCGTTCGCCCCTTCATACTTTCTCTCATTCAACTCCAATCATTCATACTTTCATTTATACATATGGGTCATTTAATTCGAAAATTAAAATGCGACAGTCTATATAGGTCGGACGTAAAAAGTCCTTTCCCACTCGCCTCACTGACTGTCTCAGAAAACGATACAAACCATAACATAAAGGGAGAAACGAGAGTGAAAAAAAAAGAGGAAAAAGAGAAGAAATAGCAGATATACAGTGAGAGAAGAGAAAAAAAACGAGAAAAGACAGAAAGAAAAAGGGGTTCTTCCTAACCTAGTTTTATATTAGGTTATGTATATTTTCTTCTTCTTTGGTTTATTGGCTTCCACCTTTTTGTAGTCCATGTGGTGAGACCTCTCCCGTCTGGAAAAGTTTCTGATTCGGTTTCTTTGTGGATTCCTATTCAAAAATGTCCCCTTTAAACAAATCTGAAGGGTGCCGGGCGGAATTTTTGGGCAGATATTGTTTAAACAATTTTTTTAAACAAATACAAAAGATCACTTGTTTTTGCTCCGGAACATATATTTTTGAGTTTTGTCGGTGATTCTGAACAAGAAAGGTATCATGTAAATTTTCTCAAAAATTTATAGTTTTCGAGTTATAGGCGATTTAAAATCTGAAAAATGCGAAAATACGCATTTTCTAGACTTAAAAACTCATATTCAAATTAGTATTTTTGAGGTTGCCAGATAAGTAAATTGAAGACTAAATATTCAGCTTCCAGATTCTGAGGAGTGATCGCGTCTAACTTTAATTGGACGGCGTTATGCAGAAAGCTACCAACCCTCAATAGTGGCAAACTGAGATAATCAAGTTTAAAGTTTTTATTGATTTAAAAAATCTGTAGGATATGTTGCTACTACTTTGTAACTTTTTTTTTGGCTGTGGATAAATATTTTGGTATTTTCTACATGTTTAAATATTTTAATTGTAAATTAAAAAGAGAAATGGCAAATTTTTGTGGATTGGTAGGTTTCTGCATTTTGCAAAGTGGGAAATTAATACCAACAATATTAAATAAAAACAACAGTAAAGTTAGAAAAATTATTTTTATTTACAGGAAGTTAAGGATATGAATATTTAACGTATTAATTTAATAAATTTTAATATTAATCTACTTCATCCACTTCAAAATCTAGATCTTCAACATTGACATTGTAACCCTCAACATCTTCAGTTACATTGGCACCCGCAAATTTTGATAAAAAGTCAATGCATCAGCAGGAATAAGGGGCATCATTTTCTTTAAATTTTGTAATTTCGCCTCAGCGATAGGCTTCCCGTTAGGCCACAGTGGTATTCAATCGCTAAAGATTTCTTTGTTAGCAGTTCTACCTCGAGAAGATTTTTTGATAGAAATTTTTTGATACGGTTGTGAAAAATCGTGTTGTTGTATCATTAGCCTAAATGGGTCAGACTTTTCTATTTTGATTGACCTAATCTTCAACCAATTAATTTTTTCTTTATCTTCGGTCACTTTGCGATTAGCAACTTTTTTTTCTCAATGTTTATTACGCCTAAAAAATCTTCGACGTGCATTTGGATTACTACCAATGGTCTCTGCTTTCTACAAGAACGCATGACTTCGATATAGTCATTTGGAGTATATAATCTTTGCTGTCGTTTAAGAGCCGACTCAATATCACTGAAATCAGTGTCGTTGGGCAAAAAACTATGACCAGAACAGAGATATTTTACGGTAATGCTTTCTAGGTTTGTGCGTGTCCCATGCAAAATTGATTTAAGCATAAGTATTAACTTAATATTTCGATTTTGCCCACCGCAAGAATCACACCAAAGCGTAAAATGTTTGACTTCTGGAGTTAATTTAGTTGTAACATGTTTTATAAGGCAAGAGCCTATTTCTTGGGCTGAACCTTCTACCCAAACGTAGCAGTATCCTCTATTTTCTTTAGCACTGTGTATTCCTGCATTATACACCCACAACTGACGCTTATAAAATACGATGCCTGTAGGTATTCTGGGAAGCGGTAGGGTTTTTTCCAAGTCAAAACTTAAACACTCTTGATCTGTTTGTTTAGTCACTATCTTGAAATCATCTCTTCTTATTTTCTGTGCCTCCTCTGCAACTTGCAAATGCTTCGTATGTTCCTGTTTGAACTCTTTTTTTTCTTCATCCTTTTCATTATCTATTTTCATTTTAAAAGTATCGCAAACATTGCAGGTGTCTTTTTTTAATGGCTTTATTTTCAAATTAAATTTCGTGTAGAATATGTTTTGTATGACATTAAGCTTACGGGATTGGTTTCTTCCTGCTTGTACATGTCATACATTTGTTGTAAAGTGATACCAGGTGGTAAATATTTCGCCTCTGTTTGTTCCCGACGGTAGTGTGAAATGTATTTAGGTATTTTATTAATATGACTAACAACTGCTTGAATTCGTTCATCTGCTAATTTGTTTTTGCCTCCCTGCTTTAAACCTCTTTGATCACTAATAGGAGCACAACCATGAAATTTCTTTAAAGCAGTGTTTACTCGAAATGCAGTTACCTTTAGAGTATTTATAAACATTTCTCTACACTCTTGTGTCCTTTATTTTATAAATTCGAGATAATTTCCTTTTTTCAATATTTCTACAATAAGACCTTTTTTTTCAATCTCGGATACACTGGCAGCAATAAAATTAGTTTGAGCATCATATGAATTTAGCGACCAAAACCTCTCAAATTCATATTTTCGACTTTCAACAGAAACATTTTCTTCACATTTAGATGTACAGTTACAATGGGAAACCCCAATATTTGCAGAAAGCTACCAACCCACTTGGATACAAGTGGCGCTTTATTAAAAGTCTACCAAGTGGGTTGGAAGGTTTCTGTAAATTAAAAGTATACTACCAAGTGGGTTGGTAGGTTTCTGCAAATTAGAATATCAGATAAATTTAATATGTGGCTTAGCATTTTTATAGTTTTATAGGTTATGTATTAATCTAGAGGTGGTAGGTTTTTACAGAATGCAGAACTCGTATTTTGTTGTCCAAATATGCATCCAACCCAATATCTGATATATTGAGGGTTGGTAGCTTTCTGCATAACGCCGTCCAATTTATACCGTTGTTTTTTAATTGTTAAATATGCGTGTTTATCCGATTATTTCCGGTTAAATATCCGGTGCGTCGAGCTCCGTTTCAAAAATCTCTTATTTTCCTCCGAAAAATATTTTTTCTGGATTATTTGGGACATTCTAAATAAAATAAGTTTCTTGACACTTTTCTCAAAAGTTAATAGTTTTTAAGTTATAAGCGATTGAAAATCCGAAAAATGACAAAAAACGCATTTTTGGATTTTAAATCGCTTATAACTTTAAGACTATTAACATTTTTGAGAAAAATGTCAAGAAACTTATTTTATTTAGAATGTCCCAAAGAATCTAAAAAAAATATTTTCGGATGAAAATAGGAGATTTTTGAAATGGGGCGTGCCGCACCGGCAAAAAAATCGGATAAACACGCATACTTAACAATTAAAAAACAACTGTATAAATTAAAGTTAGACGCGATCACTCTTCAGAATCTTGAAGCTGAATGTTCAGTGTTCAATCTAAGTATCTGGCAACCTCAAAAATACTAATTTAAATATGAGTTTTTGGCCTCGAAAATGCGTATTTTCGCATTTTTCAGATTTTAAATCGCCTAAACTCCAAAACTATCAGTTTCTGAGAAAAATTACAAGATACCTTTCTTGTTTAGATTGACCCAAAAAATCTAAAAATATATGTTCCAGAGCAAAGAAACATGATCTTTTGTATTTGTTTAAAAAAATTGTTTAAACAATTTCTGCCCAAAAATTCCGCCCGGCACCCTTCAGATTTGTTTAAAGGGGACATTTTTGAATAGGAATCCACAAATAAACCGAATCCGAAATTTTTTTCAGGCGGGAGCGGTCTCACAACATGGACTATTGGGTACTTGGCCAGCTCATTGTCTCAGACTAAAGAAAAAATATCTTATTTACCTACAATTTGGAGTTGATATGGGACAAATGCAACAAAGGTAAAAGCTATAGTCCTAATAATCTCCAAGAATTACCTCCAATAAGTACTTCCTTTAGAGTTACCTCCTTTTCATTAGTTTGGAAACATTATCTAGTGTAACTTTTACAATAGATTGGGTTATTGTTCTGCTGCTTATGGAGGCTTATTAGAACATTTTATGTAAATCCGTTTATTTTACTGAACGTTTTATTTATTTGTTGAACGTTTTTTATTTTTGTAGAATTTGTACTTTATTTTCGAAAGTATGACATTGTTTTCTGAAAAATATTTTCATGTTTGTATTGTGAAGTGTTCAAACCCTTCTAATAAAAACTGACATAAATATTTAGTGATTCAAAGCCAACGATATCTGCATAATTTCAGATTTTAATATTTAATTATTGCAAACCACATACGGGATTTTAACCAACCTTCGGTAAGACTTTAGTGACAAGCGAAATTATTATAATTGCGACATCTAAAATCATAGTAGAAATTAGTATTGATCAATCATTTTGGAATACAAAATGAGTAATAATTAAATTTTTTTATTTACATTTATTACTTTATTGCCTTTAATCGGTTTATACCTCATCACCCAGCCCTTTGCGTCCACTGCTGGACATACGCCTCCCTCATTTTTGTCCATTTTGCTTTATTTTGAGCACTTTGCATCCAATCCTAAGATCGTCAGTCCAATGAGTAGGGGGCCTTTCTCTACTTCTTTTGTCTAATCTCGGCCTCTACTGTTAAAGACACTCGTAATAATAGTCCGTATGATGCTTAACAGTTTTAATTAATAAAATAGACAACTGAATTTTAGATACTGGTACGTTGACGAAATGTAAAAGTGAGTTATGAAATTAAAGCGGCCACAATTTACTCGTTCTTACAAAAGAAAATGTCTTTGAAATAATCGCGTTTATTAAATATGACCGGCTTGTTAATATACAGGGTGTTTGGTAAAGAATGGGCCATAGCTTAACCTTAGATTTCTGAGGTTAAAATAGGTCGATTTAAGCTAACTTACCTTAGTACAAAAGTTGATAATAACCGAAATACAGGGTGTCAAAGTTAAACTTTTATTTTATTTATTTTTGCATATTTCCTGACAGGCATGGGACAACAACACGAAATTTGGTAAGTGGTGCTGGTATTGTACAATCTACTAAATTATGTTAAACAAACGTTTCTGGCTACTACCAGAGGCGTACGACAGGGGAACGTGAATGGTTGACCCTTCCCAAATTCTACGCCACTAGCGGAATTGCCATTTTAGTGCAATTTTTTGATTCTCCAATACTTTCTGTGTAAAAATATACTGTTCATTCCTAAGGATAAAGCCATTAGTTTTCGAGATATTTGAAGCTAAAAACGAAGGAGCATAATACATTAATCAAAATAAGTGTGCTTTTTCATTTTTAACTTCAAATATCTCGAAAACTAATGATTTTATCGTTACGAATGGAGATTATATTATTTCCATAGAAAGTATTGCAGAATCTAAAAATTACGCTAAAATAGCAGTTTCATCAGTGGCGTAGAATTTGGGAAGGGTCAGCCATTCACTTTCCCCTGTCGTACGCCTCTGGTAGTAGCCAGAAACGATTATTTAACATAATTTAGTAGGGTGTACACGTACAGTGCCTACACTTTCTGCCAAGTATCACACGGATAATACACGAACCTTAAAATAATAAAAAGTACTTCGTTATTTCGGACTGTCAAGGTAGAAAAACACTTGCGCACCCAACTTTATTGATAATGTTAACAAAAATAGGTCTAAATAACTCACGCGCCCTAAAATATCTGACTTTTGGCGATTAAAAAATAAAAAAAATGAAAAAATTTAAATCCAAAAATATTAATATGAAAGAAAAATAATTTTATCTACAATTTTAAGGTTTTAATGTTAAAATAAATCGAATTTATGTCTTTAAGATGCATATTTATAATTTTTGTGTAAGCCTTATATTGTAATCTATGATGGCTTTCAGCATCTCCAGAAAGAAATATGGCCGAAATCCAAAATATGTATTTGGTCTATCGACAGAGAATTGTTAAGATCAAATGGTTCTATATTATATATTTCCAAGAGCATATGTCCTACATAAAAGCAAGGTTGCCTTGGAATTAAAACCGTTTAGTTTTAATGCTGCTGTCAATAATGCCACTCGGTTTTAATGTGAATATAACCTAAAATCGAGGCGTCGTAGTGCTGTGTGTGTTGTATTTTTCTTTTAAATGACATGTTCGTTTATATTTTAAGTACTTGCGACTTATTTCTTCCATACTAACTGTATTTCCACTTTTTACAACACACTATACCACTGTTTCGCTCTAAAACAAATGGCCGACCATTTTTGACATGAAGAAAGAGGGGCTGAGTTTAGTTTTATTGTTTTCAACAAGTAGCATAGTTTAGTCTTTACGATAATCAAATTGGTTCAGTTAAGAGCGTTTGGTTTTAATATAGCCTACTAATTGCTTTTAAGAAAGCAACTTTAAAGAAAACTAAAAAAAATAGTTTTAAGGCATATGTTTGCTGACATAATAGTCTTAAGGTAAAGTAGTTTTAATAATAGGTTTAATTAGTCATATTAGGAGAATCTTTAAAACTGCAATAAAACTAAAAGGTAACAAACTAGAATCTAATAAAACCAAACAGTCCGGAGGTTCTTCATAAAACTGATTACATAGTTTTAAAGTGAACTGAGAATAAACCATTTTAAAACTACAATAAGACAAATTATCTATTAAAATTAATTAGTCTTATTTGATACTCTTTTTAGATACTTTAAAACTATTGACAAATACTTAATAGTTTTAAAGTTCTGGCAGTATATCTGCAAGGTAACTTTAAAACCATTATCTCCTTATTTACCACAATAAAACCTTTATAAACCTTAAATAAAACTAAAATGCTTTTATTGTGCTACTTGGGTAAAAGGGTGATTAATTCTCCCTAAACTAGTAGCTATTTAAAATTGGTCACGGCGGCGACTGTTATTCTTATGTCTTAACTTAAGATTCAAAATCAACAGTAGTCGCGCCGCTACGTGCTAGCATATAGTAATATAAATTCGTTCCAGACATATGTGCCAGGACGCGTTGGAGCTCGTTTCGTTTTCATACTCATGGTTGAAATTTAAAAACTCTATACAAGGAACTTAAATCTAAGATACAATATTTAGAATCCTACAATAATATAACCTAGGAATTGCTGTAGGTATTGCACACCTGCATCTTCTTTTTCTTCTTCGTCGTCTGAAGCCATTCACGTCAACATCTGAACATAAGCCTCTTTAAGTCTTCCTTTCCATTGTTTTTTGTTGCACGCTACTTGTAGCCAATTTTTCCCGGCAGATCATCTGTCCATCTCATAGGAGGTCTGCCTCTAGATCTTTTGTGTTGATATGGTCTCCAGGTTAGAATTGTTCTGTGCCATTTGTTTAGATCGCTTCTAGCTACATGTCCCAAGGGCGGATCCAGGGAGGGGGCCATGGGGGCCATGGCCCCCTCCGATAATTTAAAAAAATACACATATGTATAAAACAGGGGATAAATATGTTTTCTGGACTAGACTTGAACAAAAGCAGTAACAGAAGCTTCAAGAATGACATAGAATGTTTTATAAATCAAAATTAGGTAAGTGCCAATTGTTAGAACGATTTTGGCAGTCATCAAAATCCTATCAATTTCCATATTCTATACACACAAAGAATAAAAAAGAAATGAAGCGTTACTTGGTCACCAGCACTTACAACAAAAGAGTTGGTTGGTATTTTCGAACAGTCAAAAGGGATTGTTTTACAAGTATTGAATTTTATTTTTTTCTAATGAAAAATATGGTCATAATAAAGGGATGACAGCCGAAAGCTTTGTCATGAAACCTTTAACATATTTCGCCAAACTCATGGGCAAAGACGGAGCCATACAAATCCATGAAAAACATCATATCACAAGGAGTACGTTGAGGTGTAGGTAGATTTTCTACAAAGTTATCACAACCCGCAAAAGTCAGTCAAACCAGAAAGACTCTCAAAGGTCTAAACAGATACAAGAAAATAAAGAAAGACTACGACCAATAGTAGACTCTATAGTGTTCTTCGGTCGACAAAATATTCCTCTAAGAGGCTGTCGTGATGATGGCCTTCTGCTTCTGGACGAAGGTGCTGGACCTAGCAATGAGGGGAACTGTTAAGATTTAAAATCGCATCAGGAGATAAGACTATTTAACGACACCTATCCGCAGCAACTTATATTAGTAACACCAGTCAAAATCAATAATTAATAACATGTTGTGGTGAAGAAATAATTCAGCAAAAGATTAATCAGGTTCAAAGTGCAAATTATTACTATGTCATATTTGACGAAATAACCGACGTATCCCACGTAGAACATCTTTATCTAAATTTGAAATACATACACAATAACAACATTCGTGAAAACTTTGTCAAGTTAATTGACGCGTATGAAAACATAAAAAAATTATTAGTGAAAATCAAGAAAAAGGGGAAGAACAAGGCCTGACAGAGTGACAGGAGAAGCATTGGAAAAAATAGTATTAAACTTGTTGAAAGAACTGCACTTGGATCCGAAGAGATGTGGATGAATCGGTAACAACTTTAATAATGCTTTAATAACGATAACTTTTGAATGTCTTTATAGAACTCAAAAGTGTGTAAAAAGTGCCTTCAAACTCACCATTTTAACCGTAATTTTTAAAAATTATCCCCTGGCCCCCCGGTCCAACTCCCCAAAAAAAGTTCATGGCCCCTCCCGAAAGTCGGTCCTGGATCCGCCCTTGACATGTCCAGCATATTCCCATTTCAATTTTAATGATTTTTGTACCACATCGGTGACTTTGGTTTTTTGTATTATCCATATGTGTATGTTTTCGTGTCCTTAAGTGATATGCCAAGCATTGCTCTTTCCATCGCATGTTGAGTGACTCTGAGTACGTTCATATTCTTTTTGAAGTTATACTTCTTTACTATCGAGAGTAAAATTTTATAATCCTCGGCGCATGCGCACACAGACACTATGTTGTTAGTTGCTAAATCATCCAAGTTATGTATATATCAGCGCAACTAAGGTTTAAAGAGAATTTAGTAAATATATTTATTATAATTTTTGTGTCTTTGGATTTGTCTTCCTTGGGAATAAGATAATAAGTATTAAACATTTTTATATAATTATACTTCACTTGATTTATTTGTCACCGTCGTTTGCGTTGTTGTAATTACGTCCGAGCAGCCGTCAAAGCAAAACCCTGATGGGTTGTTGGTAGAGCATTCGACTACGTAACGCGGAGGTCCCTGGTTCGAATCCGGACACGGACGGATGATTGTTATTTCTTTTTTTATACAAATAAACTGTTTTAAGCACCTATATTTATTTCGTTGAAATCATATAATAGAAGTATAACTTCTTACGTGCGTACAAAAACACACACATTCTTTTTTTGTGATTGTCCATGTTTGTGCCCCATATGTTAATATCGGAATAATGCATGCATCAAAAACTTTAGATTTGCATACATACATTGATTTGCACCATACTGTATATTAGTGTGAATAGAGCAGCTCAAGTAATATTTCAGTAAACATAGTGTTTCCAATGCAATTGACCATTTAAGTTTTTATAATTTACCTCCTTCTAGTGCTTACTTCAACATTTTCTCTTAATTTATTAATTACTTAATTTAATTAAATTTTTGTGTTTCCCACAGAAATGTTCTTCAAAAATTGTTTGCTTAAAATTTCATGGCACGTGTAGAAATACAACGCCCCTTTTACAGTTTCTACAACAGTTTGTAAAACATTTAACTCTTGTTCTATTTTCAGGATGAAAAGATTAATCCTCAACTTTAGCAAGCCCTAGTAAAGTATGGAGCTAAAGTTCTTAAAGTTTCCCCTGAAAAGTTGGCGAAAGATCATATTCCATTTGTCCGGGAAATCGTAAGTTGAAAATGTTGCTTTTCTTGTTTTTATTTTTGACGATAGATTTTTAATTGCTTAAACTTTAAGAAGAGGAATGAATCCGTGTATACCGGGGTTACACACACCAAACAAAATTTCATTAAAAAATTAAGATGTATGTAGAGATACAAGCTCTTCTAGAAAAATACTATATATCAACAAATAAACGGAATATTTTAAAAAGAACTAAAGAGTTATATACAGATGTCTATACCAGCCAAATATCACAAGACAATATCCCGACACGAGTAAGTAAATCAGGAAACTGAAGTACGTACTTTTACCAATTACAGTTTCCCATTACGTAATCAAGAGCAGCTTTAAAGCAAAAAAAGAACCATCGATTGCCTAGTGATGAATGATGGACTCGTTTTTGAGGCAATAAAATCAGGAGGAGAAATCCTCAAATCAATCAGCGAATTGTTTAATAACTTTTTACATGAGGGTAAGATTCTGTAAGTCTGGAACAATGCAGCGATAGTCTGGTTGCCCAAAATAGGTCATACAGTCTAATCCGCTTATTGGAATAGGCTTCGTGCCAAGTAAAAGTTTTTCTATAACCGGGATATTCTAATAACCGATTATTGGTGGCTATTAGAAAACTTTCGGGACCTCAAAATTCTATTCACTAAACCGGGATATTCCTGTAACCGGTATTTTAATAAGCGGTTTGGACTGTATTACTAAATTGGAAAATTGTAAACGCATCATCTTCTTGACACATAACTACACACACACAAACTTATATGGAATCACCTGGAATATGGAATATTTAATTCTTTTGAAAAAACTTGTTATTGTTGCGAATAATAAGGGTTTTTAAAGAAACAATCTATAAGACAATTAGAGAGTACAGCTCGGTACGTCGGTACGATATAGGTTATTTGCTTGAGTTGCAAATTGAACGAAAATAAATAAACTAACTTTTGCGTCCAAAAACGAAAATATGCCTCATGTGGGGTTACAGAACTTACAATGGGGAAAGATTATTGGTCTTTTGGAGCAAAAAATGTCTCAGAGGGACATAGCTGTAGAGCTAAGCGTAATACAGGGCGTTCTGTCCAAAACCTATGATAGGTAACAGGAACTAGGAAGCTCAAAAATAAAGCAAGGGAAAGTCGCCAAAAAGTAATAACGGCTCGCCACGATCGTTTAATTGTCCAATTAGCTGGAAGACATCTACCCATTTCTCACCTTCAGCTCCAAAGGCAGCTTTTGGAAGCTACAGGTTTAACTGTTTCAGTTGAAGCGATAAGAAGAAGAGTTCGTGTCAAGAAGTATACAGCAGGATACAGTTATGGGTTCTCGAGTTATCCAGGCAGCATAAGATTGATCGCCTAAATTGGTGTCTTCGCCATTAAAACTGGAACATTGGGAATTGACAAAATGTGCTATTTTTAGAAAAGACAGGATCTGTGTAAAATCAGATGACCCACGAAATCGTGTACGTAGAGGTCGAGGAAGACAAGCAAGAACGAAAACTGTCAGATCTGTTCACAAATATACAAGGAAAGTGTAATTTTGTGGAGAGGAATTGTGATCCGAAAAAAAAACTCCTATAATTTTCATCCAATAAACTTTAACTGCTCACAGGTATGTTGATAACCTGTAGTTAGACTCTGGAGAGGTGCAACAGGAGAAAATTTAATTTTCATGCATGATAATGGACCTCCACATACCATTAGAGTGACTAGAGACATCATTAAAGCAGATGTATCCCTTGTTTGGAGTGGCCTGCTTGCTCACCCGTGCTTAACCCTGTAGAGTATTTGTGAGATATGCTTAAAAGAAAAATTCGAGCTCGCCGAGATAATCCACAAAACACCGCACGGCTAGTACAGGCTACTCTTGAAGAATGAAGCAACCTACCACAAAATAATGTTGATAATTTGATTAGGAGCGTGCCCACGCAAACAAGCTTGCATAAGGACTACAGGTGATAATACTGTCTACCAAAAAAAAAATAACTAAAAATAATTTAAACATTACTCGTTTTACATTGAAATTTTTTATGCTCTTGACTTTAAAACAAGTAGTTTCAATTTGTTTGTTAAATACTTTATTGTTTTGTTTAATTGTTATGTATTTGTTATTAAATTGCTTTAAAATAGATACTGTTTGACTTCGTGTGTTTGTTTTTTTAGATTCGCGCGAAATAATAAGAAATATCAGATGATTCCATATAAGTTTGGGTGGGTGTATGTATATGTATACACCAGTGATAGACAGACCCATGGCTTCTAAATCATTGGTAATTTCCTCTTACTTTTCCAGTTTTTTGCTTTTCCTTTTGAATTTCTTCCAAGCTCTAAGTCCCTTGTTTGAGTGTTCTCGTCTGTTTTCCCCATTTCTCATTTATTTATATTCGTTTGACCTTTTTTTGATAATTAGCATTATTTATCTCAGCCACCTATAGGTTTAGTCCTGTATTGTTGCTGTAATTGTTGGTTTTTTCTTCTACTTTTGTACTACCTTTTCTGATTACAGTTTTTAACACTAAGTTGAAAAACCTAGTTGATAAAGGATCTCCCTGTCTTAAGCTTTTCCACAGGTAGAGTTATTTAGTATCATTTTTCAGTGGCGGCCCGTGAGGTAGTGCCATAGAGCCATGGCACTACCTTGCTAACTATGCAGAAACATATTTTTTATCTTAAAAACATTTTAATGCCTGTTTATTTTTTTTTGTGAATATTTCTCTTTATTTTTATAAATTATATCAAATCTGGCAACTGTGTAGCGCAATGCAAATCTACCGTCTCTGGCCACCCACAGCTGACCGGGTAAAGGATGAAAATCATAAAAATCCCAGTGCCGAACGGCATAGTGGCTCGTGAGAAAAGAGAAAGATTGTATGAGCATCCTGTGTAAGTGACAGAGAGAGAGCGGTATTGCACTTTTAACATACGTTTAAATTGGAGTCTCCGTGCCAGGCTCGAAATCTCGAAAAGGAAGTTAGTGGATCTTAAGATACAATGTTTTAGATCTACATATTTCTAGTTTCTTTACGCGTTCGCTTGACGCTATTGTGTTTATTGTCTACTACTGTATTGTATATTTGTGTTTATACTCTACTATATTTTTTAATTTGTAATTATTAGTTAGTGCGTTGTGATCGTGGGTGTCGTAGGTATAAAAATAATATTTTGATTATTTTCTACGTTTAATTTATTTATTGACAATGAATCAAATTAGTATATTAAAAAACTCTTTTGGTGGTTTTTCGTTAGAAAAAAAAACTACAAATTAAAGAACTCGGTCGGCCTTTACCCGATTTAAAAATTGAAAAACAAAGTGGAAATGGACAAAAACTTCGCTGTCGTAAGTTTAATAAAATTATTTATGATAAAAATAGCTGGTTGTGTGGTTGCGAACAAACTAATAAACTCTTCTGTTTTGTATGCGTTTTGTTTGGAGGTGACGAGACTTGGTCAAACAAAGGCACCGATGATCTTGTACATATATGGGAGAAATTGAAATCCCATGAAAAATCTAAAGTGCACATGAATAACGTTTTTAGCTTTTCAATGCTTGGTAAGTTAAATATAAAAACCCAATTAAATTCAGCTTATCATGATACTCTAATTAAACATAATGAACAGGTAGATAAGAATCGATATGTCTTGAATCAAATCATAAATTGTATAAGGTTTTGTGGAGCTTTTGAGTTAGCTCTAAGAGGTCACGACGAAACGAAAAATTCAGACAACAGAGGCATATTTAAGGAGCTGGTCAATTTTAGCGCTGAATTAGACAACGACTTAAAGGTTCACATTCAAAGTTCCAAATCTTTTAAAGGTACATCAAAAACAACACAAAATGAACTACTGGAGTGCATGTTAGATGTTTACCACGAGGAAATTAAGAAAGAAATTGAAAATTCTCCTTATGTTGCAGTGATTGCCGATGAAACCACAGACGTTGCTGGTGAATTTCAATTAGTTATAGTCTTTCGATATTTGTGTAAAGGACGACCAGTTGAGAGATTTTGGAGATTTTACGTGCCGGGTGGACATAATGCTAAGTCAATCGCTGAATGTATTTTAAATGTTTTAAATCCATTGTTTATTTATTTTATTTTATTGCTTATATCCAATTTATTTTATTGCTAATTACTTAATTTACGGAACTGTTTTGATAAATTTTGGTAAATTTTTTGGCATCCCAAAAATAGTAAATATATAGATATAAGATAAAAATATCTGCGCCTATTTTTTTTTATTTATATTTTATATCCTTTTTGACCATATCGTAAAACCGCCACAAAAAATTTAGGCAACTGCCCGGATTCTGGCACTACCTTCCTAAAGTTATACGAGCCGCCACTGTCATTTTTTACTAGTCTGATCAATTTTTTGGTATACCCAAATGTTCCACTGCGCGATACATGTTGCCTCTATATTACTCTATCATTTTATATTTGTCTAAAATGCATAAATAAAACATGAAGAAGAAATTTACCTTCATAATAAGTTATCTTTATATCTTTTAAGAAGAATATTTGGACTGTAGTAGATTTGTTCTTTCTAAAATCGGAAGAGGATCCTTTCCGTATCGCAATTTAGTCTGGTTCTTAATATTCTTGCCAAGATTTTGTATGTTGTTCTGAAGCTATTTCCTTGTGGCATTTTTATAATTAACTATTTAGATGGGAAATAAGCCACAATTAATATTTTGTATTTTGACAACGACACCCGATTTGGGCGTCGAAACCTTAATAATTTTTTTTTCAATTTAATTGTGGCTTATTTACCATCTAAATAGTTAAAGATTTTGTATATATTATTATCTAATAAGCCTATACCTCTATAGTGGTCACACTTCAGTTTGTCTCTTTTTTATGCATCAGGCATATACCTATCATACCTATCATCTGGCATTATTTCATAAAATCGGCAGAGGATTCTTTCCGTATCGCAATTTAGTCTGGTTCTTAATATTCTTGCCAAGATTTTGTATATAGTATCTTCTTCTTCTTTGTGTGCCGTCTTCTTAGCGAAGTCTTGAAAGTCTAATCCTGTCCATTATTTGATGTTGCACAGCCAGGTCATTTGTCGTCTACCCGGGCCGCGTCTTCCTTCTATTTTCCTTTCCATAATAAGTTGAACTGGGACATAATTGGTCTCGCAGAGGTAAAAAGGAAAGGCGAAGAGCGCATAACATTGCAATCAGGTAACATCTTGTATTACAAAGGGCACGATGAGCAAAGTCTAAACGGCGTAGGATTTCTGGTTTCTAAGAAATATGCTAGTAGAATAGAACAATATGTGGGAATCTCGGAAAGAATTGCAATGATTATGATGAATATACACGAGAAAATCACCCTAAAAATTATTTAAGTGTAGAAAATAATAGAAACCAACACGTGCTATCACAGCACCTATACACTAATAATAGGAGATTTCAACGCTAAGATCGGACAACGACTAGAAGAAACTGAAAGCTATATTGGTGAATTCGGCTATGGTGTTAGAAATGATAGAGGAGAAACCCTTGTGAACTTCCTACATAGCAACAAATATTTTGCAATGAACACATTTTATAAGAAAAAGCCGCAAAGGAAGTGGACGTGGTTATCACCAAACGGAAAAACACGGGACGAAATTGATAACATCATGTGTAACAAGAAAGATATCGTAGAAGATGTAACAGTAATAAATTCGGTCTCTCTGGGAAGCGATCATAGAATGGTTAGAGCTAAACTAAGAATTGGGTCTAGCAAACGTAGAACTAACTTTAAGAACACGACACAAATAGATACAGAAAAGCTAAAAGCCGATAAAGAAAAATATGCTAGTAAATTAAAAAGCGCCCAATCACTGAATCTAGAACAACTCAGCATAAATAAAATTAACAAAAGAACTATTGAATACCAGCTCTGAAATAGCGACCCGTCATAAAAATAAAAAGTCCAAAATAAGTGCAGAATCGCAGAATATGCTGAAACAACGTAGAGAGCTCTTGTCACGAAACAAAAGAAATACCACAGAATACAAGGAACTTAACCGAGCCATACGAAAACAGATAAAAGACCACATTAGAAAAAAGCAAGAAGACCATATAGAAGAAGTGATAGAGAAAAATCGAAGTCTGAAATATACCAAACCGAAATTGGCAAGAAAAATATTATAGCTATAAAACATCAACAAGGCCAACTAGAAACAAGCAAAGCTCAGATATCGAAGATAATTGAAAACTTCTATACTGAATTATACCATTCAAAAAACGATCCCCCCGACTGTTCAAAGCAAAATCTGAAAAGACAAATAACAAAAGTAAACTCTGAATTAATGCCCGAAATAAGCGAAGCAGAAATAGAAAATGCACTCAAAGAAACGAAAAGAAATAAAGCACCGAGTAACGATGGAATTCTGGCAGAAATGCTGAAAGACGGCGGGGAAGAAGTTATCAGATACCTAAAAATACTTTTCAATAAATGCCTATTTGAAGGAAACATACCAAAGGAATGGGATACTGCTAACACAATCTTAATACACAAAAAAGGTGACAATACAGATCTGAAAAATTATCGTCCAATATCACTACTAACACAACTTTATAAAACATTCACAAAAATAATTACAAATAGATTGACAACAAAGTTCGATGTATATCAACCAGCAGAACAAGCCGGTTTTAGAAAAGGCTTCAGTACATGCGACCATCTTCACACACTAAAGATTCTAATAGAAAAAGTTAACGAATACAATTTACCAATCTGCTTAGCATTTATAGATTACGAAAAAGCTTTTGACAGCATAGAATTATGGGCTATTGAGGAAGCACTGGTCAATAGCAGAATCGATTCTAGATATAGGATATTAATACATAATATATACAAACATGCTTAAATGGTAGTCACGATGGATAACGACATGAAAACTAGGCCAATGAAAATCAACCGAGGAGTAAGACAGGGAGACACCATATCTCCAAAACTATTTACTGCCGCACTTGAAGACATCTTTAAATCATTAAATTGGGAAACAAAGGGACTCTCGATAAATGGAAAGTATTTAAATCACCTAAGATATGCAGATGACGTGGTACTAATAGCCGACAACTGGAAAGAACTGAAGGTGATGATCGATGAGCTTCATAGAGAATCCTTAAAAAAAGGACTAAAAATGAAGTTGAGCAAAACTAAGCTAATGTCGAACAAAGATGATCAACCAACGATAACCATCCAAGGAACAAAAGTGGAACATGTAAAAGAATATATATATCTGGGTCAGAATATCAAGGTAAACAAAGAAAACCAAACTACCGAAATAAGCAGTAAGAATGGGATGGGCTGCATTCGGAAAACTCTCATATATACTAAAAGACAAAAAGATACCACAATACCTTCGAACCAAAGTGTTCGATTCTTGTATCCTTCCCGTTCTCACTTACGGAGCTCAAACCTGGACATTCACAAAAATGAACATGGACAAGATTAGAAAAACTCAAAGAGCCATGGAACGACAGATGCTTGGTATCTCGCTCATAGATCGGCAAACAAACGAAGCAACCCGAAAAAAAACAAAAGTAAGGGATGCCGTGGAACAAGCGGCTAAATTAAAATGGAAATGGGCTGGACACAACGAACGTCTCGAAAATGGTAGATGGAGCAAGGAAGTTGGAAACTGGCGACCGTACGAAGCGAAGATACCAAGAGGAAGACCTCAAATGCGCTGGAGCGAAGACATCAGAAGAGTCGCAGGACCAATGTGGAAACGCCTCACACACAACAGAGATGAATGGCGAGAAATGGGAGAGGCGTTTATTCGACATTTCGAATAGAAAAAAGGCTATAAAAAAAAAGTAAGTTGAAGGAAGTTATACCTGTCGTGTCTAAAAATATGTGTCCAAGATAAGATGTTTTACGTTTCTTGACAATTTCTGTGAGTTCACGTTCTCAATTCATACGTCTTAAAACTTCTCCATTTCTAACGCGGTCGATCCATGAAATACCCAATATAGAATCTAATAAGGCTATACCTTTATAGTTGTCACACTTCAGTTTTCCTCTTTTTTACGCATCGGGCATATGTGGTCCTCATACCTATCATCTGGCATTATTTCATTTTCCCGTACTTGCACTATTAGCTGATATATTCTTCTCTGCAGTTGATCTCCACAAAAAATGTATTCTATTCTATCAGCCTTTCGACATGCAATATTGGCGATAGGCCTCCCCTTCGCTCCTCCATCTTTCTCTATCCTGCGTCATGTGCATCCATTTTGAGCCAGTTTTGGGTCGGTGTTTTGGGTCGTCTACCCATCTCATACCCATTAATATCATTCAAGTTTATGCGCCAACCAGCACATCAGATGACATAAAGATCGAGGAGTTCTACGAAAAACTTGAAACGACAATCGCCAACATACCAAATAAAGAGCTTACTTTAATATGTGGCGACTTGTGAAAGTTACGCCAATCTGCAGGAGTGGGGGCTGCGGTCATGAGAAATGAGAACCTCGGTAGTTTCATCTTTCGTGACGGTAGTTTACATGTGATATTGATAACGCACTGTGCATTTTTAGTTCTTGAGATATTTGAGGTCTGGGGTATACGTTTACCCCAGTGTAGCAGAATAATCTATTTTTTTGTTCTGATATGTAAGTTTAATTTTTTGCTAAACTATTGAAATTATTATCATTATAATCTCGTACATCATGTTAACTTTCGGATGACCAAGGGGGTAAATTTGGACCCCCATTTGAACACCTTGGATCATCTATGTCACACTTATTCTACAAATAGAAAGACGCGTCGTTGGCCATTATGCCTTTTTTACAATCTGCTCAACATTGGGGATATAACTCGATGATCCGTTTACGTGGTTCTAATGCGCCAGAAAAGGAAATTCTTGTCAACAGAAGAGCTTACCTAAAAAACTGGCACTTGATTTAGTGAAACCTCAAATGGAAAGTCGTTTGGAATGTTCGACTTTGAGGCGTGAACTTCGCGAAACTATTTGCAATGTACTAAAAATACCTAATCCAGTAGAAGTACCAACAAGGCCGGTTGCTGCCACAGGCAGATACACATTTTGTCCCAGAAGCGAAGATCGGAAATTCAGAGTTAGCTGTGCCCTATGCAAAAAATTCATTTGTTTGCATCATCAAAAAAAATATGCCTAACTTGAGGATAATAATATAATAAAATATTTTTGTATACAAAATAGACCCTTAACATCCTAATGTTATGATTGTTTTTGTCATTTACGTTCTTAAATATACATATATAAATATTTTTAGGTCGATATTATTTGGGGTACCACTGTACCCCCGTGTAGCAGATTGAGTTTAGAAAATAAGTGTAGCAATCCAGGGTAAAGGTCACCTTGGTTCTTTCCAATTTGACATTTGTTGGTTGTCATAATATGGGAATCATTGTAATAAAGACTAAAGGTTTAAGTAAATATATTACTATTGCTTATATTATACATATTGTTTAAGTGAATATACTACTTTTGCCATATTGATTCTTAATAAAATCAGACGCCATTTCCCCCACCAAAGTAACGGCGGCATTAGGATGACCTGCTAGTGTAAAAGGAAAAACACTTCCATCTGCAACTCTCAGCCCTTTAACACCATAAACTCGGCATTCGGAATCTACCACATCTCCACGATGAGGATCTGGACCCATGGGCGCAGTTCCTACAGGATGGTAAAGGTTCATAGTCATCTGTCGAAGTGCGCAGAACCAGTATTCCCTAGATTGGTACCGATGTTGTTTACATGCACGTAAAGGTCCTCCTTGTAACTTTGTATCTATACTGCGCATGGCTTTGGTGTTCGTTATCTTCAAGAAAATAAGTATACCTTCGTAAAGTCGTCTTAAGTCTCTGTTGTCCGGATCTGATAAGAATCTGTTATCGATTAGTGGGTAGTCGAAAGGATCTTTACTTCTCAAACGAACAGTACCTATCGAATCCGAATGTAGTGATGTTATGTAAGCTACGAAAGACTTAGCTGGGTTGGTGTACTTCCAGACATCTTCGTACGTCTCATTGGTCAACCTGAACGCTCTCTGGGATAGGTCGGTTGTAGCATTTGATGGTATGAACATTATTTCTATATCTGGGTAACCAGTACCTAAAACAGCAAAAATTTAATTTATTATTAATGCAAATATCTACTTGTGGTATTTTTTTCAACAACACAAATTCTGCCAAAACGTGATGAAAAAATTCTAAAATAGGGGAAGGTTGCGTAAAATGGTCCCCTAACATGTTATATTAAACTACTGTTTAGCTTTTTTATAATAAGTTAATTATACAGTGCAGACTGTACGGAAAGACCATAAAGGAAAAGTTAGAAATATACAGAGTGCGCCAAACCTCTGGTTTTCTTTGATTACCGCTAAACTGTGAGATATACAAAAAAATGTTTATAACAAAACTAATGTGTATCGAAGACGTCTATAATTTAAAATTATTTTGGATTATACAGGGTGAGTCAGAACGACGGTATGAACCAAAGTTTTATTTTTTTAAATGGAACACCCTGTATATTAAATCATTTTTGAATATATTATTTAAAAATATGAAAAATTTGTATAAGGTCTTAGAGGCCGAAAGTTAATAATTTTCGAAATATTTACATTTTTATTGAGAAAAATGGTAATATTTATAGGGTTGTGGATTATGTTTCCAAGGTAATAAAAATTTAAGTGATAAGTCAAAGTTTTTATAATATATTGTTATTATTAAATAATTTAATATCTCTTACTTTTATCCATAAAATATACAGTGTGATCACTATTTGCAAATACAAAATTTTCTTATTTTTTTTTAATGGGACGCCCTGTATATTAGTTTTGCATTTTGTAATAAATATTACAACCTTTCTTTTGCTATAAGGTTGTATGTACCTAGCATGTTTCGTTTTGTAGATATTTTTAAAAAAACTATAGATTTTACGTTTTTGCGGATTTTTTATTTAAAATTTTTTTTGCAAAAATAATAATTATAATCTGGTTTTAGAAACATACACTAAAATATAAAATATGAAAATAAAAACGTAATTAAAGATTAAAATAAATCGTATGCTAGTACAATTCAATTGAATTTATTAACTTTTAATTATTTTACAAAAAATATTTCAACATAATAATGAATGCATAAATTAGTAACTAACTTAAATAAACAACCAAATTTTAATCTACCCTAGTAATTTTTCTACCACAGCAACTTTCCTGTACCAAATTAAATGTTAGTTATATTGTATTTACGAGTAAGATCAGTTAATAACTTTTTAATTTACCTATATCTTGAGAACGTCTAAAGTATGCTTTGAAACAAATGAACGTTATAGAACAGTGGTTCCCAAAGTGGTCCAGGTGGACCCCCAGGGGTCCACGAGGGACTCAACGGGGGTCTACGTTGGCGTGAAATAAAAATGGGGGTGCACAAGTTGTAATTGGGGGTCCACGAACACTTTATAGTGATTTGGTATTTATTTAAACAAATTTGCATTTTTTTATCGTAAAATATCAATGGGAAAAAATAATGTTTTAATAGTAGGGACTTAAAAATAGCATTAAAATATATTATAACAAGTTATTTTGATTAAAAAGTTTATTTTTAGATTATATAACAAGTTTTTGATGAAATTTAGGTGTAGAAAACTTTAAAATGCCGTTTTTTACGTTCTCCTCCATTCCCAAAATACATGTCTTTCGATTTGACTGAAAATTTGCCCACAGATAACCAAAACACAGGACTTTAAATGTTAAAAGAATTTGTATAGTTTTACAACACAACAGAAATACGTGGAATAATTAAAGTGTCCAAAATATAGGCGGCTACTGTAATTACAGTCGGAAAAATGAAAGAATACTCATGAACGAACATATAAAACACGCTGTATTTTCCTGTCACCGTGTCACACAAAAAATTGGCCAGCGCAAGTACATGTAATAATAATTATTACATGTACATGCGCTGGCCAATTTTTTGTATGACACGGTGACAGGAAAATACAGCGTGTTTTATATGTTCGTTCATGCGTATTCTTTCATTTTTCCTACTGTAGGTACAATTAACTCGGAAAATATCGGCGCTATGAAAATAATGGTTAAAAATTGTAGTAATTATTGTAAAGACGATTTATTTGGAACAATTTCAATTTCTACCATTTTTGTCGAAAAGTTGAAAATGGAGGAGATATTGAACAAAACCGCTGCTCTCAAACCAATCAGGTCTTATGATCGCGCCTTTACCGCATACGTACTACCTGGAATATTGATTTTAGCAAAAAATGAAGAAAATAAAAATTGTATTAAATTTAATTCTTTCCACTTTAGTATAAGTATATTTTTGTTTTAAAACTAATAATAAACGAGATAATTCAATAATTCTGCTCTAACCGTCACTATTTTCGCCCCATAACTCAAAAAAAATCGACGGCACAAAAAATTTATAATAAAATAAATTATTGAAACCATATTTTTAACAATTTCAGTCAAAACAGAATAGAATCTTGCTGGGGTAGCTCGACATGCAAGATCAAATGCTAACCCGACTGGACTATATAATTTTGACTCAGATATTATTTATTGCATGTAACTTTTCTTATACATATTGTAAAACTACACAAATTCTTTAAACCACTTAAAGTCCTGTGTTTTGGCTATCTGTGGGCAAATTATTAGCCAAATAGAAGAACATGTATTTTGGGAATGGGGGTAAATGTAAAAACAGTATTTTAATGTTTTCTACACTAAAATTTGATCAAAAACATCTTAAATCAAAAAACTTATTATAATGCCTAATAATCACATTTTTGAGTCCCTTCTATTAAAACATTATTTGTTCCATTGATACTTTACGATAAAAAATGCAAATTTGTTTAAATAAATTCCAAATCACTCCGCCACTGCCACGATGAGTAGAATTCTATTTTGCCGCAAATTTCTTGCATATGCAATTCTACTGATTGTGATTCCACAATCCTGTGCTTACAATGTGTAAGTCCTGTGCTTGTTACGTACAGCATGTCTTGATGAAGATATTCAGACATACGTTCAACATTTAAATGCGCTGCATGATGACTTCAAAAACAGATTTGAAGATATTTTGATGATGGAAATACTACCACGGGTCATAAATCCATTTGATGAAACAGAAGTGGCGGATGTGCTATTACAAGAAGAACTACTAGAGCTCAGCACCAATGAAGAGCTGAAGGTGCAATTTAAAAAAAGGCTATAAAACATTTTGGCTGCAGGCAGAAATACCTGAAAAATTTCCTGGGCTTTGGGAAATTGCGGGAAAACTTTTCATAGCGTTTCCCTCGTCATACCTTGTCGAAAAAAAGTTTAGTGTAGTTACAAACCTATTGACAAAAAAAAAGGAGCACCAACAAAAGGAATCCTAACAAAACTAAAGCCAAATATTGATAATTTGCTGTCAATCCATCAAGTACATCCCTCCCATTAAAATTATTGGGATTTTTTTTATTGTTGATTTGCATATTTAAAGTTACGTAACGTTATTAGTGTTTTATTTTAATTCTTTTAAGTCTGTTATCATTATCATTTTAATAAATAGATCATAAGAAAATATACCTACTACTTTTTCTTTATTTTTATCACTCCGAATTTAGCACTATTTTCGAAGACGGAGAACAGGAGTTAGCGATGTAATTTCCCGAATTGCCACCCTGAAATGGAACTGGGTCGGACACGTCACCCGAATCAGTGATGCGAGGTGGACGAAGAGATTACTTGAGTGGAGGCCGAGATTAGAAAAAAAAAGTAGAGGAAGACCACCTACTCATTGGACTGACGATCTCAAGAAAATGTCAAGAAATTGGATGCAAAGTGCTCAAAATAGAGCACAATGGACAAAAATGAGGGAGGCCTATGTCCAGCAGTGGACGCAAAGAGCTGGATGATGATGAATGATGATGATGATTTTAGGATTGGAGCTCACCCGCGACGCCAATTTCCATCGTTATATCTTCACATTTGGAACGAGTTTTGGGAATATGGTAAAAATGAAGCAGCAGGGGGTCCACCGAAACCAGTAAATTTTTAAAGGGGTCTACGAGAAAAAATAGTTTGGGAACCTCTGTTATAGAAGTATATTAAGAAGTAAATAGTATCTATGTACCGACTCGTGTCACAAAAGCTGGTAATAATTTCTAATGGTTCCGCCAAAAACAAATGTCATATCCACCAATTGTTCGGTTGAAAAATTAAAATTTTAAATATAAGAAATTGTTACAAAAATTTCAACTACAAAAGTATTACCAGCTTTTGTGACACCAGTAAATACTATTTAATAAAAAATAATTTGGCTGACACATTTAACATTCATTTGTTTCAAATCATACTTTATAATTATTATGTTCTCAAGATGTAAGTAAATTTAAAAGGTAAATTAAAAGTTTAACTGATCTTACTCGTAATTACAATATAACTAACAATTAATTTGGTATAGGAAAGTTGCTGTGGTAGAAAAATTACTAAGGTAGATTTAAAATTTGGTTATTTATTTAATTTAGTATGGGCCATTCCACGAACATACGCCTGTTTTGAATTACTTCGACAACGAATATTTTACTGTGCAACATAAGAAGTACGAAAGTAAATGGCGCTAATAATTATTCCAATAAACAACAATGTAATTTGCAATTTACTTTCGTTCTTCTTATTTTGCACAGTAAAATTTTCGTTGTCGAAGTAAACCAAAACAGGCGTATGTTCATGGAATAGGGTATAACTAATTTCTGCACTCATTAGTATGGTAAAATAGTTTTTGTAAAATAATTTAAAGTTATTAAATTCAATTGAATTTTACAAAAAATACTAGCATACGATTTATTTTAATCTTTAATTACGTTTTTATTTTCATATTTGATATTTTAGTGTATGTTACTAAAATCAGATTATAATTATTTTTTCGCAAACATTTTTTAAATAAAAAATCCGCAAAAACATAAAATCTATAGTTTTTTTAAAATATCTACAAAACGAAACATGCTAGGTACATACAACTTTATACCAAAAGAAAGGTTGTAATATTTACTAAAAATACAAAACTAATATACAGGGTGTCCCATTTAAAAAAAAATGAGAAAATTTTGTATTTGCGAATAGTGATCACACTGTATATTTTATGGCTAAAAGTAAAAGATATTAAATTATTTAAAAATGACACTATATTATAAAAACTTTGACCTACCACTTAAATTTTTATTACCTTGTAAACATAATCCACAGCCCTATAAATATTACCATTTTTCTCAATAAAAATGTAAATATTTCGAAAATTATTAACTTTAGGCCTATAAGACCTTATACAAATTTTTCATATTTTTAAATAATAGATTAGAAAATAATTCAATATACAGGGTGTTCCATTTAAAAAAATAAAGCTTTGGTTCATACCGTCGTTCTGACTCACCCTGTATAATCGAGAATAATTTTAAATGATACACATTAGTTTTGTCATAAACATTTTTTTGTATATCTCATAGTTTAGCCGTAATCAGAGCTCATAGTTTAGCGTAAAACCAGAGTTTTGGCGCACCCTGTATACAGGATAAAATCGGAGAAGACCAGGCAGGATTCACAGAGGAGAAAGCATGCTTAGATCACATTTACACGGTCGAATAAGTAATAAAAAAACAACAGCCAAAAATAGATCCGTCCATCTGGCTTTTGTAGATCTTAAGAAAGCATAATGCTCGATACCTAGAATCAAGCTATGAGAAGCAATGCAAGACATCGAAGTCCCACGAAGATTATTAACAGCAGTAAAAGCACTCTACAAGAATAACACAGTGACTATCAAAATGGTTAATAGAATATGCAGTCCATTTAAGGCGACAAAGGGACTACTACAGGGCTGCTCTATATCTCCAAACCTGTTCAAAATATTCCTGGAAAAAAACCTGAAACCATGGAAAAGAAAGTGCAAAGGAATGGGTATAGCAGTAAGGAACGAATATCTATATACACTAAGTTTTGCTGACGAACAAATAGTGACCGCACAAGACTAAGATGACCTCAGTTTTATGATGAGGAAACTGGAACAGGAATATACAAAGAATGGGATGGAAATAAACCTAAATAAAACTGAATACCTGATAACGGAGAATACAGAAATAAAACAACTGGAAATAGACGAAGGTAAACAAATCAGAAGAACAGATAAGTACAAGTATTTATGTTTTATAATATCAAACAAAGGAACAACTGCGAAAGATATAAAAAATAGACTAGGACAAACAAGAGATTGCATACGAAAATTAACCCGATACTGTGGGATAAGAACATCAGCATAAAAACAAAAGAAAACTATATATACCATGACAAGAAATATCTTCTTGTCATGGTTTTCTTAATAATAGACTACATCGAACAGTAGATATTAACCTGGTACGGACATGTCAGAAAGAGCAGACCAAAATCGTTGGATAAACCAAATAATAGAGTGGAGCCCGATAGGAAAAAGGAAGAGAGCCAGACCCCTAAGATCCTTCAGAGATGAAGTGGACGAAGCAATGGAGAGAAGAAATCTACAGGAAGGGGACTGGCAAGACATAAAGAGCTGTAGAGAATGGTTGAGTGAAGGAATACAGTGAAAACTGTGGATATCCTTAGTATATATGTTATAGTCAAAGCCCGAATTTCAGGCTCTCCTAGGTTTGACTAGGCAATCCTCAAGTCTGACTGACGGTCTTAGTCAAAGCCCGAAATAAATTACAGTTTCGGCTTTTGACTAGTCAAACCTAGGAGAGACTACGTTGGTGAGGTAAAGGTCGAAATTTAATTTTATGAAATCGGGGTTTGCTAGTCAAACCCCGATCAGCTATTAAATGTCGTAATTTGTTAGATTAGGTTTAATAGAACGTCATTTTTTAATTGTAATGTTTATTATTTGTATATTATAAATAAAATAAAAAAATTAGTGTTTATTCTCGCATGTTGAGGCATTATGCATTTAGAGTTGCACAATTAATACGTCAGACCTTTTACACTTACATGGTTTTGAAGAGCACTTCTTACTGCAGTGGTATTTTATAAATCCTTGTCCTCCAAATTTAGAATCTTTTGTACTAATTTCTCTTAGAGACAGCTTAACGTCTGGAACATCTTCGAAATTAGGAAAATTCTCTTTATATTCTCTTCTATTCTATTGTTTTATCTTGTATGATAGCCAAAATATTTCGAGCATCTCCTTGGCACGCGTTCGAGAATGCGTTGTGCACAAAGAGAAAAGATTAAAATAAATAAAGGAAATGCGAATGTCTTCATGCCCAGGCTAAAGCTATGAAACAATTAAGTGAAAAAAAATGTCTTCCAAATTTCGATCGGAAAAACTGTAACAACACCTATCCCCAGTTTTGATGCTCGAAATATTTTGAGTAGCATACAAGATAAAACAATTGACGGTTTATACAGAGTTGGTACGAAATACGGAACAATTAACAGACTTTGTTCAAGAAATCAAATAAAAGATTGCAAAGAGAAATTTCCAAATTTCGAAGTTGTTCCAGACGTTAAGCTGTCTCTGTCTCTAAGAGAAATTAGTACAAGAGGTTCTAAATTTGGAGGACAATGATTTATATAATGCTACTGCAATAATAAATGCTCTTTCAAATTACGTAAGTGTAAAAGGTCTAACGTATTGTGCAACTCTAAATGCCATAATGCCTCAACATGTGAGAATAAACACTATTTTTTTATTTTAATTACGGCAATATAAAAATAATAAACACTAAAATTAAAAAATGACGTTTTATTAAACCTAATCTAATAAACTACGACATTTTAATAGCTGATCGGGGTTTGACTAGTCAAACCCCGATTTCGTAAAATTAAATTTCGACCTTTGCCTGATCAACTTAGTCTCTCCTAGGTTTGACTAGTCAAAGGCCGAAACTGTAATTTATTTCGGGCTTTGACTAAGACCGTCAGTCAGACCTGAGGATTGCCTAGTCAAACCTAGGAGTGCCTGAAATTCGGGCTTTGACTATAACATATATAATACATATACTAAGTTTATTCAGTACTACTAGCGCCACCTCTGTACGAAACTGTCAAGATGTACTAAGCATAAATTTTAACACGAGCATTTTTAAAGGGGTATAAAAAAGTACAGTTGAAAGATTCTAAAAGTGCCGGTGGATGATGACGTCTACTCGCAGTACTATTATAGTCGGTGTATGAGAGAGAAAGTTTTCGAAATAATGAAATAACAAATATAATAAAATTTGTTATGGTTTAAATTTGTATAGTATTTTTAAGATAATACCACAATAATTCGAACTTCAATTTTTATGAAATGTAGTTTTTTTAGTGATATTCGCCAAACTGTTGTGAGCCCTTGTATTTTGTATTATGTGCTTTGTAAAACTGGTACTGTGCTTTGCCCCGGATTGTAAACACTATATTGAAAGAGGGATATGTAGATCCTTTGTCATTTCAAAGGATCTGGTTGAAAAGAAGAGGTGGATTTCATCCCTAAAGTAAGAAAATATAATGAAGAAGAAGAACTGAATTTATCGCCCGTGGGGTACGGCTTACAAATTATGCCACCATGAGAAACAATGTCGATATGTCATATCCCCTCTATGTCAACTCTCCCAGAGGAGAACAAAAATGTATACATATACTAATAATTGGTTTTAAACATTTACCTCTAGTAAATTGTGATTCATAAAATCCAACTCCTTGATTATTTCCCGGTGCAGCTAATGGTCCTACTCCTTTCAAAAACTGTGATACATAATTCTTTAGTGGCAAAATGGGCTCTGTGTAATTGGTACTAAATGATAAGCCATAAAAACAAGAGTGATCCCGAAGAGTACTACCTACTGCTAAATCTTGAACTACTGGTATATTCAAAGCGTTTAAATGATCTGTTGGTCCGATTCCTGACAACATAAGAAGCTGTGGTGTTTGAAATGCTCCTGCGCTAACTATGACTTCTTTAGAGGCTGTAGCGATAAAACTTTGACCATCTTTAGTAAAAGCAACTCCTCTAGCTACTTTGTTTCGATCTATAAGGATTCTGGTGGCATAGCTGTAGGTAGAAACCCATAAATTTTTTCTCTTGAGAATAGGTAGTACAAACGCTGTTCCAGCATCCTGCCTTCGTCCATTTTGTGTATTGATTTGAGCAGGAGATGCACCTAAACCTGTGACGATTAAAAAACGTTTTTAATTATTTTAATTCAGTTTAAGTCAGAAAGCAGTAACTTTTAGGAGACCCTGTATATCATACAATTTTGATAGTCATCAGAACCTATAAAAGTGTTGCATTCTAAACATTTTAACGAAAATATAAAAATCTTAATACCTCCTAAGTGAGAAAACACTTAAACTTATTGAATAGCATAAACATCTAATGTTTATCACAGCCCATATTGCGTCTGTTAACTTTTTTTCTATTGGCTCAATTAAATCGTTCGATAAGCAAAGCTGCCTGGATGATGTAAAGTGTGAGAAATATTTGTCATTCAAGGTTTGGCGATGAAGGGAACCATATAGAAGATCCGCTGTGACGTATTCATATATCTGGTTGAGTCTGAGAAAGCCTTCGACAAAATACAACACATAAAGCTTGCAAACACATAAAGGAACAGAAATAGATGATCAGAATTTGAGAATTATTACAAACTTTAACCGATATTAAAAAGCCATTATTCGTGTAGGATAACAAAAATCTAAAGAGATCCCAATAAGAAGAGAAGTTCGACAAGGATGTGTACTATCCCCTCTACTTTTAATATGTGTTCAAAAGGGATTTATATCAATAAACGGAACACTAGTCAATAATCTTAGATATACAGACCATACAATCCTCCTTGCGGACAGCAGAGAAAGGGCTGCAAATTATGATTGATCGCACTACGCCGTGCTGTGAGAGGTATGGAATGACTATGTTGAACAGTGTTATAGAAGGGTGTGGAAAATATCATGGACACAACACGTGACAAACACGGAAATATTAAGAAAGATGAAAAAGAAAAAAAATGCTTAACAATATGAAGAAAATAAAAATGAACTATTTTGGTCACATACTAAGAATTTAAAAATATGAGTTAATGTGATTAATTATACAATTATACAAGGGAAAGTCGAAGCAAAACCAAAATAAATTGGAGACACTGGAAGAAGAAGAAACATCAACACCAGAATTGACCATAGATCAGAAATGGCAAAATATAACCAACGCCATAGAAAGCGCCGCAGCGGAAACTATAGGGAAAGAAAGGAGTAACAACAAGAAAAACCAGTGGTTTGACCAGGAGTGCGAACAAAGCTTACAGAAGAAAGCAATCAAGAGGCTTAAGTTACTAACACGACCTACAGAAGAGAACAGGGAAGACTACAACAGAGTAGGGACTCAAACGAGAAGACTTTTGAGAAGAAAAAAGAAAACAGTACCTAGAAGCACGAATACAGCAACTCGAGGAGGAACATAGAACGGGTCAGTCTAGACAGTTTTAGACAGTTTTATAGGGACCTAAAAACAATGACGGGCAACACGATCAACAGCCCAAGATTTATAAAAGACGATGCAGGACAATTGCTCACAGACGACGAAAAGATAAGCCGCCAATGGAGAAAGTATTTTAAGCAACTCTTAAATGCAGAAAACCCCACAACGACAGGGCAACAACCTGAAGTAAAGTCCGCAATTTCGTCCCTAAAAAACCATAAAGCCCCAGGCTCAGACGGAATACTGGCGGAACTATTAAAAAAATTGGGAGAAAAACTGCATCTTGAAATAGAGAAGACACCTTATAAGAGAAGTCTGGGAAAGAGAAGAAATACCGAAGCACTGGGATGAAAGCCATATAATACCTATTCACAAGAATGGAGACAAACAAATATGTCGGAACTATAGAGGAATATCGTTAATTAATACAACATACAAGATTATATCCATAATACTGTTTAGAAGACTAACTCCATTCGCAGAGGAAATAATAGGCGACTACCAAAGCGGATTCAGACTGGGAAGGTAGACCATAGACCAGATCTTCGTCCTACGCCAGGTGTTGGAAAAAAACTAGGAATTCAACTGCGATGTACACCAAATCTTCGTGGACTTCAAACAAGCTTACGATTCTGTTAGCAGAGAAGCATTGTGGGAGACTATGGTAGAAATGGGAGTACCTGGAAAGCTGGTATGATTAGCAAAGGTGAGCACGGAGAAATCTTCCGCACGAATCAGAATTGGCAGCACCACGTCGGAGGAATTCCTCATTGACACCGGTATTAGACAAGGAGATCCTCTCGCCCCCTGCTGTTTAACTTCGCACTGGAACATGTAGTAAGGAAAGCTCAGCCACAACTGACAAACGAATTTGCTGCCCAATGATCAAAAATACTATTAGTGTTTGCGGATGACGTGGACACAATTTCACAATCCACCAGAGATACAAAAGAAGTTTTCACCCTATTCGAGAAGGGAGCCAAGGAAGTTGGTCTTAAGGTCAACGACGATAAGACCAAGTACATGTTGGTTACGAAGAATCCAAGACCAATGGTTAGACAAAACGTAACAATTAATGAATACAATTTTGAAGTCGTCAAAGAATTTAAGTACCTGGGAGCGATCATAACATCTGAAAATAAATATGAAAAGGACGTGGCAGCAAGGATCATTGCAGAAAACAGGGCATATTACTCATTAAGGGCTACTTAAATCAAGAATACTCTCAAGACCAGCAAAAATAAGAGTATATAAGACATTAATTCGTCCCACAATAACGTATGGAAGTGAAACATGGCCTCTGAATCAGCGGCAAACGACAAAATTACTGGTACTTGAAAGAAAGATACTGCGGACTATCTATGGGCCTTGCAGAGAAGAGACAACAGGAAAATGGAGAAGAAGACACAATGATGAACTCCAGACAATATATAGAGATGAAAAGGTAGTACGCTACATTAAAGCAAACAGAATACGATGGACGAGTCACGTGCTAAGATCAAGTGACGAAAGACTTCTGAACGCCACATTCTGGGAAAAGCCCGATGGAAAAAGGCTAGTTGGTCGCCCAAGAAAGAGATGGAAGGACACAGTAGCCAGTGGTTTACGAAAACTGGGAGTAGAGCAATGGGAAATAGCTGCTCAGGACCGACAACAATGGAGGGAAATAGTAAACGCGGCCAAGACTCACATAGAGTTGTGGTGCCAAATGATGACGATGATGATGATAATGATGATGATGATGATGATGATGATGAAAGTTGAAGCAAAAAAAGGGGACCGGGGACAACGCACATCCTGGTTGATAAATTTAAAGCAGTAGCGTGGAAAAACAACAATATAACTCTTCAGAACCGCTGCAGACAAGTAAAACTGCAATGATGATCGCCAATGTTATTAAAAGATAATGAATATGAATAAGAAGAAAGAAATGTTACCAACCTGTTCCAGAGTTGTAATCAGATATCGGTAAACCTAGTTCTTCATGTGCACGTAGCCAGGCTATTAGTTGAGGGCTTTCGGGTAGATGGTACTCCACATTGAGGAGACCTTGATATCCATGAACTGATCGATCAACAGGAGTTCGCTTGTCTCTGTGGTTGAACCTTTCGGTTCTTTTAAAAATAGGCAAAACGTTATTGTATGACCACCTAGAATCTTGAACTTTATTCGCCCATCGGTCAAAATCTAGGTTCGAACCTCTAGAGTAGACCAAGCCGTTTATTAAAGTTGAGCCACCTACTCCTCGTCCTCTGGCATTTGGACACTTTCTGTCAACCATACCTGCAAGTTTAATGAAGAATATTTTATTATAACATTTTATTATAACCTGTTTTATTTTAATCAAAACATATTTTTTATAAGGCGATTGTCGTTACGGCGTACCACATGCCCAGCCCATCTGAGTCTGTTGACCTTTATATATCGGTCTATATTTTCCTTTACGAAGAGAGGCTCTAACTCGTTATTGTATCTGCGCCGGCATTCGTTTGTCACGCTGTCTCTGCAAGGGCCATATATCATTCGAAGGATTTTACGATCCCACCCCAGCAATTGATTTACTTTTTTTTGTTAGCGTCCATGTTTCGCTTCCATACGCGACTACTGGTCGATTTATGGTCTGATAGATCTGGATTTTTGCACCTAGTGGGAGAAATTTTGACTTCAGTAGGTGTTGGATTGCAAAGATAGATCTGTTTCCTACCATTATTCGCGTTTCAACTTCTCGATCTATCTCCTTGGACTATCTATCTTGGATTGGTTATCTGACCGATGAACTTCTCGTTCATCAGTCAGATGACCTAGCGATCTGAGGCGCTCGATCGACAACTCTAGAGGATTTGCTATCGAGTTTAGAGCCCCGGCTAGTGAATAGAAAAATAAAAAGGCTAGTGTCGTAGTCTAAAATTCAAAAGAATATACGACGTGGTCTGGAATAATCTGGTGTCTGATCGGCCTATGGGGGAGCGGTGCGTTAAGGGATAAGGGTTTGCGGCTCGGTGATACTCCTCTATAAATCATTACCGGAACGTTGACGCCTAAAGACGGTGTATACTGTTATGCTGTACCTTTTCTCTCTGTTCTGAGATTGATCAGCATATTCTAATTTTAATTAATTAACCAATTATATTAATGACTACTTATGGAAATAAAACCAAAGTTAAATAAAACTCTCCAGATAAGATTTATTCTCAGGGCTAATTTATTGAAGTTATACTTCTTTAGGCGCGATTGAGATTAAGGGTGAATTTATATTGATCTGCGCGCATGCGCACACCGACAGTTTGGTATTAGTCTTTATACGGGCTCTGATTGGGTGTTGAAATGATCTGTCAATAATTGTTCAATATGGAGGTTATCGGTAAACAAAAATGTATAATATATTAGTTTTTATTGTTGTGAGGACAGAAATAAAATCAAATTTATAATTATAGTGACTTTTTAAATAGTTTTTAAAAGCCACAGGTACGTAATTCTAAATGTTTCAGTTGTATTCCAATAAAAAAATATCTTCATACCTATTTGGAAAATGTAAAAAAATAATGTACTTACCTAGTACTTGCTATGCTATACCCCTAGTAGGCAATGCTTTAATTTACATAATCTGATTACGAACAAACTTTCTACAAATTTTCATCTAATGTATCGTTTTCTTACTCTATATATTGTTGTATTTTATTTCGACAAAAATCAAACTAATAAAAATTCATATAAACAAAATGTCAAAAAGTTGTTCAGTTTGTGTATATTCCCACATGACGTATACGCCAAGGTGGTGCAGTTTGAAATCGCTTCGACTCTCGTACGGCGGGATACACGGGAAGTAGGTTCAAGCCCAATGCAAGTTATATCATTTTTTTATTTTTTTTATAGATCTTATAATTGTAAGTATATTATTATATAATTTTTTCAGAAAATACGTATTTAATTAAAATTTTTGTCAACAATTATTGTTCAGAAATCATTTGTGGCATTTTTCAATGTGTTTGTGTGTGTTTTATTCTTTTATTTTTTTAATTTTTGGTATTAGTCCAAGGCGCATCTGTTTTGAGATGGACGTTGAGAGGTGACTCAAATTTTTTTGCAGAAATTGCTTGAAAATAACTCAAATAATAATATTTGAGTTATCCTCCCACTCAAAATGGTCCGAAGCATTGTTTAAATAATCAAAATGTCAAAATATGAAGGAAAAATTCGATTTGTTTATTGGTTTTTTGATTAACCCGTGTTGAGCTGGCCCCCCCCCCCACTTGCAAAAATTAAAAAACAAATAGCCCTGATTTATGAGCACTCATATTCCGCAAACTAAAAATTTTGAGCTCGTTCCACTGAGCAGGAATTTAATACCCTAGTGGGGGGGGCTGAGTCAGCCCCCCCCCCCCCCCACTACTTAAAAATAGGAATATTGAATCGGTTTTTGCGGCAGAATTACGAGCTATTTATGAGCTCTTGAAATTATATAGTTTCGATTTTTGAGCTGATCCCCTTCACCCCCAAACAACCCTTTAATTGATTTAACTTAAGAGAAAGATGCTGAGAAAACTTAAAATATATCGTATTGCGGATATAATTCATATAGCTTATATACTCTAAGAATAAACTATTAAATCAAGAGCATTTCGATTATTGAGCTACAACCCCTTCGCAAGAAAACCACCCTATCTTCCCGGCTTAAGAGAAAGTTGTACTTAAAATGCATTAAACTAATTATTTGGCGACTACATATCATTTAATAATTTATAAGCTTCCAAATTACGCGCATTTAGATCAGTAGATTGCAATTTATTTTGTATAGTGCAGTCACTGAAGGTAAAAATCAACGATTACCTTCAATTTCGGTGAACCTTCATCGATTTTCACGAAAATTGGTCAGTGGTTAGAGGATACGTCAAGAAACAAAGGTGACATGGTACCACCTTGCGCCTTTACCCTGAGGGTGGATACCGCCCCTTCTCGGGTGTGAAAATTATTTTATAAAAAATAAATGCACAAATCAATAAAAGAACAAATTAAAAGCAAAATTTATTATATAAAGTTAATAAAATAAGTCAATACTTTTTAAGTTATTAAAGATCAAAGATTTTAATTATTTGTGAAAAAAATGCATGTTTTGAAAAGGTTTTTTGTAAATCACTGAAAAACTTTAAGTTTTTACAAAAAAGTTAATAGTAGTTTAATTCGTATAGCTTATATTCTAAGAATAAACTCTTAAATCACGCGTCTTTCGATTATAGAGCTACAACCCCTTCGCAAGAAAACGACCCCATATTCCCGGCTTAAGAGAGAGTTGTTCTTAAAATAATTTAAATTAATTATTTGGCGACTACATATCGTTTAATAATTTATGAGCTTGCAAAATATACGCATCTCAATTATTGAATTGCCATTTTCTTTCTATAGTGCAGTCACTGAAGGTAAAAATCAACTAGTACCTTCGATTTCGGTAAATCTCCATTTATTTTCACGAATTGACAATAACAACTTGGGGTTTTAGCCTGGGGTATATGTCACCCCTTCTCGGGAGTGAAAATTACTTTATTAAAAATAACCCCACAAATCGAGAGAGGGACAAATTTTAAGCAAAATTTGTTATATAATGTGATTAAAATAAATCAATACTTTTTGAGTTATTAAAGATCAAATATTTTAATTTTTGGAAAGAAAATGCATGCTTTAGAGAGATTTTTCATAAATGACTCAAAAACTGTAAGTGTTTACAAAAAAGTTTTCATCACTAAAATTGAAGCTAATAAAAAATATAATAAATTGCTTACTTGAAAAACCCTTTAATGTTAATTTAAAGTAAGTTATTGGTAATTAAATGTATATTTTTTTCCGCGACTGTTAAAATCTAAGGGTTCAAGCTTAAATAACGGGAAAGAGATGCATTTTATAACACTTAGGTACTAAATACTTGTCAAAGTACTTAGAAATACCTATGAAAAATAAGATGCAGAAAAAGTTGATAGTATCAAAATCCGCTCACCAATTTTCGTGAAAATGAATGGAGATTTACCGAAATCGAAGGTACTAGTTGATTTTTACCTTCAGTGACTGCACTATAGAAAGAAAATGGCAATTCAATAATTGAGATGCGTATATTTTGCAAGCTCATAAATTATTAAACGATATGTAGTCGCCAAATAATTAATTTAAATTATTTTAAGAACAACTCTCTCTTAAGCCGGGAATATGGGGTCGTTTTCTTGCGAAGGGGTTGTAGCTCTATAATCGAAAGACGCCTGATTTAAGAGTTTATTCTTAGAATATAAGCTATACGAATTAAACTACTATTAACTTTTTTGTAAAAACTTAAAGTTTTTCAGTGATTTACAAAAAACCTTTTCAAAACATGCATTTTTTTCACAAATAATTAAAATCTTTGATCTTTAATAACTTAAAAAGTATTGACTTATTTTATTAACTTCATATAATAAATTTTGCTTTTAATTTGTTCTTTTATTGATTTGTGCATTTATTTTTTATAAAATAATTTTCACCCCCGAGAAGGGGCGGTATCCACCCTCAGGGTAAAGGCGCAAGGTGGTACCATGTCACCTTTGTTTCTTGACGTATCCTCTAACCACTGACCAATTTTCGTGAAAATCGATGAAGGTTCACCGAAATTGAAGGTAATCGTTGATTTTTACCTTCAGTGACTGCACTATACAAAATAAATTGCAATTTACTGATCTAAATGCGCGTAATTTGGAAGCTTATAAATTATTAAATGATATGTAGTCGCCAAATAATTAGTTTAACGCATTTTAAATACAACTTTCTCTTAAGTCGGGAAGATAGGGTGGTTTTCTGGCGAAGGGGTTGTAGGGGTTAGTAGCTCAATAATCGAAATGCTCTTGATTTAATAGTTTATTCTTAGAGTATATAAGCTATAGGAATTATATTCGCAATACGATATATTTTAAGTTTTCTCAGCATCTTTCTCTTAAGTTAAATCAATTAAAGGGTTGTTTGGGGGTGAAGGGAATGAGCTCAAAAATCGAAACTATATAATTTCAAGAGCTCATAAATAGCTCGTAATTCTGCCGCAAAAACCGATTCAATATTCCTATTTTTAAGTAGTGGGGGGGGCTGACTCAGCCCCCTAGTGTATTAAATTCCTGCTCAGTGGAACGAGCTCAAAATTTTTAGTTTGCGGAATATGAGAGCTCATAAATAGCTCGTAAATCAGGGCTATTTGTTTTTTAATTTTTGCAAGCTCAACACGGGTTTTTGATTATAACTTTAAAACTATTCATTTCTGAGAAAAGTTGTACTAACATAAAAGTTGCGTAATTAAATTTGCTACAATATAGAATTGGTTAAAAATTTATAAAATAGTCACCCTTGTTGCAAAATAGCAATAATTGCCAAAAAAACCATACAAAAACAAGTATTAGCATTTTACGTTTTTAATCCATTTATACTACACTTAGGACCTTAATGTTTCACACAGAAAAACTTTATGCTATAGTAAAACAATACTGTAAATTTCATTAAGATTGGTTTAATATATTTTGCAAAATAAATTTTGCAATACAGCTTTCGCAAAAAAATTCATTTTTTTTTAAATGTTGCAGAACTGAAAATAAAGCAGGTAGCAAGTTGATTTTTTTTTCTTATAAAAGTGTACTGTACCTTTCATTTGCAATTTGCAAAATTAAAATCGATTAATTACCATGGCGTCACGAAATTTTTTAAATAAACATTAATTTTTGGTGCTATGCGCAGGACAGCGGTGTTCGATTCACACAAGTTGATTTCCACCCAAATTTCTTCCAATCTTTATCTAATATATTATTTTCTTACTCTATATTTTGTTGTATTTTAATATTTTAATTCCACAAAAATCAAACTAATTTTATTATTGTTTGTGAAATATTGTTTAAACAATTGCATATATTTAAAAATATTCTTTTATTCTCTAAGTTACAATATATGAATAAAGAAAGTTTTTGCTAAAAAAAGTGTTATTTCAAAGGATGTATGTGTTTTTATTTTGCAATAAACAAATTTATTTATTTATTTATATCGAACTGTAATAAAAATTAAAATGTATCAATCATTATCAAAGATCATTGGAATGCAAAATCAAAGCAAAATATCCGCTGTCCTGCGCGTAGCACCAATAATTAATGTAATTTAAAAAAATTCCTGCCGCCGTGGTAGTTAATCTATTTTAGTTTTGCAAATTGTAAATGAAAGGTACAGTACACTTCTATAAGCAAAAAAAATTCAAAATTCAACTTGCTATCTGCTTTATTTTCAGTCCTGTAACATTTTGAAAAAATGATTTTTTTTTGCGAAAGCTGGATTGCAAAATTTATTAAACCGATCTCAAAGAAATTTACAGTATTGTTTTACTATATATAAAGTTTTTCTGGGTGAAATATGAATGTCCTACGTATAGCATAAATGGTTGAAAAAAGTTAAATGCAAATACTTGTTTTTGTATGGTTTTTTCGTCAATTATTGCTATTTTGCAACAAGGGTGACTATTTTTTAAATATCTAACCAATTCCATATTGTATAAAATTTAATTACACAACTTTTATGCCAGTACAACTTTTCTCGGAAATGAATACTTTTAAAGTTATAATCAAAAAACGAAGAAAAAAATAGAATTTTTCCTTCATTTTTTAACATTTTGATTATTTAAACAATGTTCCGGACCTTTTTGAGAGGGAGGATAACTCAAATATTATTATTTAAATTATTTTCAAGCAATTTCTGCAAAAAAATTTGTCACCTCTCGACGTCCAAATGTACTAGTATTTTTACAGATGCGCCCTGGTCTATATTGTTTTAATAAAAATTTTTGGAAAGTAGTAGAGAAACTGTTTAAAGTATATTGATTTCGTTGAAATCATATAATAGAAGTATAACTTCTTACGTGCTTACAAAGTACACACATTCTTTTTTTAATCTATTACCTTTAGTTTGTGGCTTCTAGCATCTCTGGTTGTTTACTTCCTCCAGGACAAAACAGGGAAAATAAATACACTCAATGTCATATATACCTCGTCCAATTTACTTACCGTTGCACGTCATCCGCGCCATAGCCTGTGACACGATACCAACACAAAATATTTAGGCGGTGGGTATGTTCTTTTTTAGAATCAAAATGATTCTAAAGGGGAACACACCTACCGCCTAGATATTTCGTGTTGGTATCGTGTCACAGGCTATGGCGTGGATGACGTGCAATGGTAAGTAAATTGGACGAGGTATAAAAACTAGAAATATTATTTATTTATCCAAAATACCACAAATATAAGATTTAAATAAGTGCTAAAATCGATTTTGTTGTTACTATTTCTTATCTAATACATTTATCATTAATTCTGCTATCTCCTTTTTTACAAAATTTTATTTAAATGATTCGGTAGACTGTACTTAGTACTATACAAAAAAAAACAAAATTTAATTTTCTTCTTTTGAATAGATTACTTATTTATTATTTGAATTTATTAAAGACTTTGTTATACTGTAGAACTGTTCAATAACAAAAAAATATGGTATGTGGTATACAACACTCTCTCCTTTTTACAAATAATCTGACTAACCTTTTTTTCTCTTCTTTCCTTCCTCTTATGGAGTGTGTAGTCATGGATTCTCCCACACATGCTCCTTGGATGCTATGACGGTCCTTCTCGTACAAACTGTTTCACAAATAAACAAAAGCACTCCTCGTAATCTCTCCTCAATTTTTTCTCTGCTCGATATCTTGTGCAAACTGATATAACGCGGCTATTAGTTCCAGACAGAAAACTGGAATCTCTTCGGACACGAAGAGATTGAACTTTTCAACTCGATCAACGATTTGTTTCAACACGATTCTGCTTATCACGGCCACCAACTTCACCACTTTACACAAACTTACTGCTTTTCAAAAACTGGACTGGTCTCTTTAGATCTTCTTTACACAGTGACTCTGTTTTTTTCTCCTCAAACTCAGACTCAACACTCTCATCCCCAGCATCCGTCTTTCTCGCCAATCACAAAACATCCTCTCTACACATTACATCCATACTTTCATTTCTTAAGAACAATTATTTATGTATATAACTTTTCCTTTTTGTCAAAATTCTGGGAGACACCATAATTACTCTTGTTTTTCTGCATGCTAAACAAAAAACCTTATATTCTAAAACTCAATAATTTTGTTTACTGTCTATCCTTCTAAAAAACATTTATAACCGTCCTATTGTCCATTCCAAAGCGAAATAAATGAACTTTCTAATCCTACCACACAATTGTATAGGTCCGTTCAGAGAACCATTAACAAACCACCTAACGATTTTCACTTTCCGCGAAAACACTGTTTACTAACTAAATTATACCATTTACAATTTTTTTGTCATATACAGGGCGATGAAAATCTATGATTTTGTGGTCTCTGACTTAAATTAATTTTCTAAATTTTTCCCATAAAAATTATACAACAATACATATACCTCTCGATATATTTGATGATAAAGTCATCTATAATCCAAAATTATTTTCGATTATAGGTATAGGGTCAGTCAGAATAAATAGAGAAATGATCCAAAGTTGTGTTTTTTAAATGTCAAACAAAAAAACCTTTTCAAACAAAAAAATTCATAAAAACATTTGCGATTGTACGCTTTTTATGTTGTTCTGAAGCTAATGAATGGAACAGAACAACATAGAACGGGATCCTACAACATTCACAAGAAATAATACGAGGAAAATATCAATACCATACATAAAAGGACTATCCGAGAAACTTAAAACAATAGGAAATAAATTCAACATTTCAACAACATTCAAAACAACCAACACATTGAGATCTATTCTATCTAAAACTAAACCTAACAATGAACAAGAAAGGACAAAGAATTGTATTTATAAAATACCTTGTGAATGCGAACAGTTTTATATAGGTGAAACATCAAGACCATTAAACGTTAGAATAAGTGAACATCAATCTTATATTAAAAATAGAGAATTTGATAGATCTCAAATATGTCAACACGCATGGGATAATGAACATAGAGTTCAGTGGAGAGATTCAAGTATAGTCCTGAAAGAAACAGATAGTAAAAAGAGAAAAATCAAAGAAGCGGCTCTAATTATGCTAAACGAAACCAATTGTGTCGCAAATTCCTCGGTGGAATGCAGTAGGATGTGGATACCCATACTCAAAGAGGAAGTCAATAGAAAGAAAATACCACAATTAGTAAGTCAATAGTCGAGTTAGTACATATTTTATATTTTAGTATTACTTATATACCCATGTAATATTGATATTATTTATAATTTAAACAAAATTATAGTAAAGTCAGAATTTGGTATTAATTTTGAGAGTAAATTAAATGTAAGACCAAATACTTACGATGTCGGGATAGTATCACGAGGTTTTTCCTGGTTTTCCCTCGTGATTTACTATGAGATCTCTAACGCGAGAATTTTAATGTCACCGTTGCATGTGGTTGTCTTTTTAAAGACAGATCACATGCTATGATTTTTTTGTGACGGATATTCTTGAGTTGGGGTTGATTTCATGTAATCGAATGAACTATCTTTCAGTAAAGTCGTCCCAGGAACGCAACTCATAAATATTGGCAATATCATTTTAAAGTCTTCTACTTTAAAATGTATCATATGTATCTGAATTGCGGATATAAATGAGTCAAATTAAATAAATTATTAGAAGAATTTTTTTACTAAGCAACAACATTTTTGTTTATATTAATAGTATTTTGTATTTTGACAACGGCACCCGATTTGGGCGTCGAAACGTTAATAAAAATCATTTTTTAATAATATTGTGGCTTATTTCCCATTCTAAATAGTTAAAACGCTTTTTATATAAACAAATTATATAAAAAAAGAATGTGAGTCTACTTTGTACGTAAGAAGTTATACTTCTATTATGAGTTCAACGAAATAAAATAATTTAAGCAGTTTATTTTTATTTTATTAAACTAATTTTAATACATACCACTTTCCAAAAATCCAAAAATTAAAAAAAACAGCAATTTTCCGCATTTGAACCCGGGACCTCTCGAACTCTAGTCGAATGCTGTACCAATGACGCTACGAAGGCATTGTTTTGACTGTTTCTCGGACTTTATGACAAATCACGGTAACAAATAGACGAAGTGAAGTATTAAATATAAAAATGTTTTAATAATACGTATTATCTTACTCCCGAGGAAGACAAATCCAAAGTCACAAAAATTATAATAAATATATTTACTAAAAACACTAATATACTTTTTCCATACCTTTTTTTGGACTGATACACACATAACTTAAAGAATTTAGCAACGAATGACATACTGTCTTTGCGCATGCGCGCAGAATAATAAAAATTCCCTCCCTATCGCGCCTAAAGAAGTTAACTTCAAAATTTTTACAAAATAATATTCTTACCTAAACAGGCAGTTGTTTGTTGAACACTGACGAATCCCCAATTATAGTCCGTATATTCGACTTCGAAGTACATATTAGGTATATCCGTGATGTTATCTCTAAAACCACCAGCCTCTATTAGCAATATTTTCCAGTCTTCCACTTCAGATAATCTGTTAGCTAAAAGACTGCCAGCAGGTCCTGCTCCAACTATAATAAAATCAAAGGAACCGAAATCTAAAAAGAAAAAGATATATGCAAGCAAAAGTTATTCACTACGTTGACAATAGAGAGATATTGCAAATTTAACACAGCCTACGTTGCGCTATTTACACTGCGCTATTTTGACAGAATTGACATGTCTCAGACGTTTCATAAATGCAGATATTGCTCAACATTTTGGGTGCGGTATTTTACGGCTCGATTAAGATTATTTGTTTATCTAATTTGTACTCAAAATCCAGAATTTAATTTAGATGGAAGAAAGGTTTGTATTTTCTTCCAAATATCGAGCAATTTGTTTAATTGTAGTATAGTTAGGACAATCTATATAGAATAATATGTTTTAAGTTAATTTTAAATAACCTTATCAGATGTGCACTATCGGAGTGACATTGACCGCAGGTGAACTGATGAGGCGTGTTGTTGTGATTAACAATTAAATATAAAATAGACGACAAAACATATGAGGAATCAATTATATTATTGTACGTAGAATTGGGACATGCCTCGGCTGATTTAATATTATTGTTTATAATAAACTTCGAAGACTTATAAATAAAGTATGTAGTTAGCAGATGAAGTAGCAATTATTTATATAAGGACTATAAGCGTTAATTTTGTACCAACCCTTCAACATTTCCTTACAAAATGATCCTTGAATGTTCTTATAAATAAAAGATTTTCCTGTTGCACTCTTCATGTTTTCCGGAACTAACGTCCAATTTTCTGGGGAAGTCAATGGATTTTGACATAAAACTTGTTTAAATAAACACAAATCGTCATCGGAGGTAAACCTAATTCATTTGCTACTGCCCGAGGTACTCATTTTAGCAAATTATTACGAATAAATTTGGTTTAAATGAAAGATAAACAAACATAACTTAAAAATAAAATAGCGCAACGAATACCGCACAGCGTAACGACTCCCCTAATAACGGCAGGCCGTATTTCCAATAACGCAGCATAAGCCAGATGTCACATCTGCGCATCCTCTACTGTCAAAATAACGCGTGCTGTAATACAGCAAGTGCAAAAAAGACTCTGCAATATCACTATACTGCCCCACTAAGCACAAAGGGGGTATCTACATTAGACCTCAAACTGAGAAAACGACGTTTAAAGTTCAAACCTCATTTATTTTGGTTTTTTATTATGTAAAACCTTCAAACCTTTTTTATTGAGTTTCTTATTTTTTTCTTTAGCTGAATCTATTGTTTTAATAGTAAAATTTATTATTTTACATTAATTATACCAAATACTGCCAAATTTACAACGAAAAATACTAACAATGCTAAGATGTTTAAGTTGTAACTGCATTGTACTACGCCAAATAAGTGGTATCTGCGTAGTTACGTCCAAAGTTCTTAAGTAAAAGCAGATACCACTAATAAAGCTTAGTATTTACACCAGTGGCGAAGCGTCCATGTAACCACTGTTACCATTGGTAACAGTTACAAATCTTGCAAATAAATATTTTATGACTACTACGAAATAATTCCATTTATATTTTTTACCAACAGAAATGCTTGTTAATAGTACCTAATTCAGTAAATACCCAACTAGACGCACGAAAATATTGGCGAGATATGTGAATCCATGACACGTTATCATATGCCGTTACCAATACTGGCACTGCTAACGGTAACGCAGGAGAAACCTCGCTATCGCTCGGGACTAGCTCTGAAAATTTTTAAGGACCGACGGGTCTAGAGACGGCGCACGGGCACGCGGTGCATATCAGTATTGTTACCATTTTGAAGATTGGTAAAACTGTAAAACGTTGGTTTAGTACCTATTACAGATTATAGTGTGCGTGCATTTAAACATGGAAGAGTGTTGCTACGTATTGCGTATTGATCAACTACTTAAAAGTCATTCTACTTGTATATTTTTTTATATAGGTATTATTTTAAAGAAAAAAATGTTATTGAAAATGGAAGAATTAAAATATAAACAATAGTTTTCAACATCTGTTCTTTTTCCTACTTGTTCATTTTTTTATGTTAATTTTATGGTAGAATAATATGTTTAGTTTGTTTATTATTTATTGTTATACCTGTTCTTCTTCTTCTTCATGTGCCATCTCCTCTAAGAAGGTTGGCAACCATCACGGCAATTCGCACTTTCGATACCGCTGCTCTAAAGAGATCAGCAGAAGTGCAATTAAACCAAGCTCTCAAATTGTTTAACCAGGAGATGCGTCTTCTTCCGCGACTCCTTCTACCCTGTATTCTTCCTTGCATTATCAATTGTAACAAGTTATAACGCTCGCCCCTCATAACATGTCCCAGATATTGCAGTTTTCTGACTTTAATTGTATTTAAAACCTCTTTATCTTTTCCCATTCTTCTCAACACCTCGATATTCGTGACTCTATCCACCCAACTTATTCTTAATATTCTTCTGTAGGCCCATTATACCTGTTACATATACATAATTACATATGATTCATTCCACCAACATACGCCTGTTTTGGATTATCGCGACAACGAATATTTCAGTGTGCAACATAAGAAGTACGAAAGTAAATGGCTCTAATAATTATTCTATTAAACAGCAATGTAATTTGCAATTTATTTTCGTTCTTCATATTTTGCACAATAAAATATTCGTTGTCGAAATAATCCAACACAGGCGTATATTCGTGGAATAGGGTATAGGTACATATAATTTGGGAATAGTGATTTGTTTAATTTTATCCCACAGGATTGAAAAAATACTTTTACTTGGGAGGTTCAAAATATTTTTTTAAATAAGATTTTTTTACATCTGGTTTTGGTAACACTTTAGAAAAAGTCACGCGTCGCCACTGATTTACACTGGATACTACCAATGATAAAATAAAATAAATTAGAGATTACTAGGATATAAATTTATTAAATGAAACTTCCAATGAATAATAAAAGTTATTTAAAGTAGCTATGCTGAAATGCTCAAGTAAAAGACAACGCTTAGTAATCTATCTAATGATAGATATTTAAATTTGATCAGTTCAAATTTCTGATGATTTTTTTTAATTTTGTTTATGTATTCCCAATATTGTTGTGAAGCTATTTCTGTGTGGCATTTATGTAATTTATTATTCTAAATGGGAACTAAGCCACAATTTAACTGAAAAGAATGATTTTATTGACGTTTCGAAGTCCACATCGGATGTCGTTTTCAAAATACAAAATATTACTAAATTAAACAAAAATGTTGTTGCTTAGTAAAAAAGTTCTTTTAATAATTTAATTTAATCTGACTCATTCATATCGGTAATTCAGACATATAATATACAATATTATTATATATTTTAAAGTAGAATACTTTAAAATGATATTACCAACATTTATGAGTGGCGTTCCTGAGACGGCTATATTGAAAGATAGTTTATTCGATTACATGAAATCAACTTTAACTCAACAATATTCTTCACTAAAAATCATAGCATGCGATTTGTCTTTAAAAAGACAACCACAGGCAATGGTGACAGCAAAATTCTCACGTTAGTGATTCCATAGTAGATCACGAGGAAAAACCGGGAAAAAAACCTCATGATACTATCCCGACATTGTAGGTATTTGGTCTTACTTTCAGTTTACTCTCAAAACTAACACCAACATTTTGATTTTATATGTATGTTATTTTAAATTATAAATATCATTAATAATACATAGATATATAAATAATACTAAAATATAAAATATGTACTATCCTCGATACGTTATTGACTTATAGTCGTGGTATTTTCTTTCTGTAGACTTCCTCTTTTAGTATAAGTCACCTCATCCTACTGCATTCTATCGAGGAATTTGCGACACAGTTGGTTTCATTTAGCATAATTAGAGCCGTTTCTTTGATTTTTCTCTTTTTACTATCTGTTTTTTTCAGGACTATACTTAAATCTTTCCGCAACTCTATGTTCACTGTCCCATGCGTGTTGACATATTTGAGATCTATCAAATTCTCTATTTTTAATATAATACTGACGTTCACTTATTCTAACGTTTAATGGTCTTGATGTTTTACCTAAGTAAAATTGTTCGCATTCACAAGGTACTTTATAAATACAATTATTTGTTCTTTCTTGTTCATTGTTAGGTTTAATTTTAGTTTTGGATAAAGTAGATCTCAATGTGTTTGTTTTCTTGAATGTTTTTGACACTCCATAAGAACAAAAATTTAAACAAAAAACAGGTAACATCTATTTACAATTTGTAGTTCCTACCAGTGGCGGCTCGTCAGAGGAGGCAAGGGAGGCTCAGCCTCCCCATAAATTTTTTACACACTCTACACTGTTTTGTTTATCATGAATCGCGAAAACAATAAGCACTCTCACTATTATACAACGTGTAAATTCCATATTATCACTAATTATCCATACGTACGGAGCATTAGCATTAGAACGCATGATCGCGTCTCAGTTTTATTAAATATTATTCTAGGCAGGACCCTGGGTTATCCCGAGATGCATGAACGGAGCCGAGAAGCCCAGCAGTCTCCGTTGCTAATGCTCCGTGCAGCGCAACAGGCGTTTAAGGAGACCCGGTCTCCTAACAGTGGCATCTACGGCGCCATCACACGCTGCCCGGAGATATACCAAGGGAGGCAGAGTAGCTTCTCGGCTCCGTTGCGTGGTTGCGTGCGTCTCGGGACAACGAATTTTAGGGTCCTGACTAAAAATAATGAAAAATCTAAAAGTGCGAATTTTGTTATGAAATTTGGTATGTGGGGTTATAATAATATTTGGAACAACTTGCTCAAATAACTTTTTCCGATATCTCTAACTCAAAGCAAAATATCGGTAATTTATCGTGTTTTTGAATTCGCAGTAGGCCGCGTTTAGAATTAAAAAAATTCAGTTGAGTATCTTAAAAAATTTGAAGCTTCATTATGTATGGACTGCAAAATTTCAAATCTGTATTTATTTTGATTTGCATAGGTATCTATCTACAAATAGATGGATTTGTTAACAAATAAACGACACAAACTTTGGTATTAAACTTTTACAATTAGACTAACTATTTTTAAAATGATATGATATCATGAAATTATGAATTAGGATGATATTATGAAATGTAAATAAAAAATGGTCAAAAAATGGAGCCTTAAATTACATTTTTTGGCGCATTTTTTTGCTAGTGCAAATTTTTCTAGATATCTTACAGTTAGGTATAGCCTCCCCTATTGTAAAAATCACGAGCCGCCACTGGTTCCTACCAACATACTAGAGGCAAAAGGTGGTAAATAGTGAGTACTAAGTATACTAAGTACTAAGGCAATATAAGAGTATCGAAAAAAATCTAAAGGGAAACAGCCGTATCTGTGAAGATACTACTTTTATATCTTAGTATATGTCGGTTACACCCAATTATTCTTAGCAAAATAGGTTAAAACTGTAGATACGTCAAACAAAAAATGCGATTTATAAAGAAACTATTCATATTTACGGCTAAAGAGCTTTAGTAACGTATAGAGGAAGATCCAAGAATTTACTAGACATCAAAATCTCAATATACTCAAAAATGTCAGATACCCCCTTTGAGCTTAGTACGGCAGTATATTATGTTTCACTTTAAATTGTTGAATTGGTTCTCTTGATCTATAGCTTTTCTGGTTCTGTTCGACTAGAACAGCACATGTTCGAAATGAAGTTCGATTAGTGTGTTTTCCGGAGAACCCTGCCAAATGGCAAGATATTTTTGATACCTTGCCTATTTATTTATATTTGGGTTCTTCGCCTATTTTTACTTGGAATTTTTTTTCACCTTATTAGGGTCCAAGTATAATATAAGTTTAATGTCAATCGTGGTCCAGAGTCAATTCGTAAGTTAGTCTTAAGCCAAAGCACCTCAGTTAAGTGTAGAGCATTCTATATATTCAAGCGTTGACTAAATGGAATGTCAACTCCCAGTTAATATGTCTACAGCTTAAATAGACCAGGGCATTTAGCACTAAAAACACCTGAATAAATAATTTTTTAAATACAGCACCTAGAGACCTGCAGTTTTTTTCCATTGCGTTCAGGATGACGCCAGGAAAAAAGTCTACTATTCAAAAATGGGTGAAAATGCATAATTGCACTCTAAAGTGCATAAAATGCATCCAAAATTGCATAAATACAAAAATAAAGTCAAAATCAGTATACTAAGGAACAAAATTTATTATTTGGGGGTTTTTGGGGTCACTGAATACGATTACGCCATCAGAATTGACCTCCGGATCACCTGGTGCCCAAGGTCACTGTAAGAGACGTCATCTTCTGGAGTTTCGATGGTTTTTGGCATTAAATCGATGCAAACGCGTTACTCGCCGGTTTTAGGGGTCGCTAAGTACGAATGTGCCATCAGAATTGACCTCCGGTGTACCTGGTGCCCAGAGTCGCTACTAAGGCACGTCATCTTCTGGAGTTTCAAGGGATTTAGGCACTAAATTGATGCAACTGGACTATTCGGGGGTTTTTAAGGTGGTTAAACACGAATCTGCCATCAGAACAGACCACTGGATCACCTGGTGCCCAAGGTCACGGCAAGGGACGTCATTTTCTGGGGTTTCGAGGGTTTTCGGTATGAAATTGGTGCAAACGGATTACTCGGGGGGTTTTTGAGGTCGCTAAACACGAATATACCATCAGAATAGACCACCGAATTACCTGGTGCGCAAGGTCACTGCAAGGGACGTCATCTTCTGGAGTTTCGAGGGCTTTCAGTATTAAATTAATGCAAATGGATTAGTTACGGGTTTTTGGGGTCGCTAAACACGAATATGCGATCAGAATTGAACTCCGGAGAACCTGCTGCCCAAGATCGCTACTAAGGCACGTAATCTTTTGGAGTTTCGAGTGTTTGCTGCAATAAATTGATGTAAACGGATTACTCACTGGTTTTTTGGGGTCGGTAAACACGAATATGTCATCAAAACTGAGCTCCGGAGTACCTGGTGCCGAGAATCGCTACTAGGATGCGTCATCTTCTGGGGTCTCGAAGATTTTCGGCATTTAATTGATGCAAATGGATTACTGGAGGGTTTTTGAGGTTGCTAAACACGAATATGCCATCAGAATCGACACCTTGTGCACCTGGTGCTCAAGGTCACTGCAAGAGGCGTCATCTTCTGAAGTTTTGAGGGATTTCGGCATTAAATTGATGAAAATGGATTACTCGGGGTTTTTTTAAAGTCGTTAAACATGAACATGCGATCAAAACAGACCATCGTAGCACCTGGTACCCGCGGTCACTGCAAGGGGCGTCATCCTCTGGGCGAGGTTTTTCGGTAATATATTGACGCAAACCGATTAATTATAGGTTTTTGGGGTTGCTGAACACGAATATGCGATCAGAACAGACACCGGACCAGCTGGTACCTAGGGCACGCCATCTTCTTGAGTTTCGAAAGTTTTCGGTACTAAATGAATTCAAACGGATTTCTAATGGCTTTTTGGGATTGCTGAATACGAATACGCCATTAGAACACACACTGGAGCACCCGGTGCCCAAGGCACGTTATCTTCTGAAGTTGCGTGAGTTTTCGGTACCAAACTCATACAAACAAATTACTTTTTGGTTTTTGGGGTTGGTGAACACGAGTATGACTTAGTTGAAGGATTCTGGAATATCTAGTGATTATGATGATCAATAATAACGCCAACGCATAATAACATTGTCATAATAGAATATAGTAAATCGATCTGGAAATAAATAAAGAAAAAATATTGTCGGATATAAATAAAGTTTATATAAATTTTATATATACATAACTAAGAAAATTGAATAGCACAGTCAGTCCCTTGCAGTGACCATGGTCATCAGGTGCCCCATGGGTCTGTTCTAATGGCATATTCGTGTTTGGCGACCTCAAAAACCCCCCGAGTAAATCATTTGCATCCATTTTAAGCCGAAAACCCTCGAAAATCCAGAAGATGACGTCCATTGCAGTGACCTTGAGCACCAGGTTATCCGGTGGTCTGTTATGATGGTATATTCGTGTTTAAGGACTCAAAAACCCCCCGAGTAATCCATTTTTATCAATTTAATGCCGAAATCTCTCAAACTCTAGAAGAGGACGGCCCTTGCAGTGAACTTGGGCTCCAGGTGCACAGGGAGTCGGTTTTGATAGCATATTCGTGTTTAACGACCTCAAAAACCCGTAAGTAATCCGTTTGCATCAATTTAATACCGAAAACCCTCGAAACTCCAGAAGATGACGCCCCTTGCAGTGACCTTGGGCACCAGGTGATCAAAAGGTCTGTTCTGATGGCATATTCGTGTTTAACCACCTCAAAAACCCCCTGAATAGTCCAGTTGCATCAATTTAGTGCCGAAATCCCTCGAAACTCCAGAACATGGCGTGACTTAGTAGCGACCCTGGGCACTAGGTACTCCGAAGGTCAATTCTGATGGCATATTCGTATTTAGCGACCCCTAAAACCCATGAGTAATCCGTTTGCATCGATTTAATGCCGAAAATCATCGAAACTCCAGAGGATGACGTCTCTTGCCATGACCTTGAGCACCAGGTGATCCAGAGGTCAGTTCTGATGGCGTAATCGTATTCAGTGACCCCAAAAACCCCCAGATAATAAATTTTGTTCCTTAGTATACTGATTTTGACTTTATTTTTATATTTTTGCAATTTTGGATGCATTTTATGCACTTTACAGTGCAGATATGCATTTCCACCCATTTTTGAATAGTAGACTTTTTCCTGACGTCATCCTGAACATAATGCAAAAAACTGCAAGTCTCTAGGTGCTGTATTTAAAAAATTATTTATTTTGTGCTAAATGCCCTGGTCTAAAGGTTATTGTAAGTAATTTTCCTTATATCTGTTGTCAGCAGATTTAAATGGTCATCTCCAGATAACAAAAGTAAAATAATAATATGATAAACTGGATATAGACATTTTTTTACTTGCATTTTATGTGTATTGATAGATTGATTATTTTATTGCGTATTTAATGTTAATTACCCAATATTTATTACCAGAGAACGGCAGTTCTCGCCAGTGGCGCACATCCACACTCCCCTACACGCGACACTATACAGGGTGTCCCGAAAAGATTGGTCATAAATTATACGACAGATTCTGGGGTCAAAAATAGGTTGAATGAACCTCACTTACCTATATACAATAGTGCACACAAAAAAAGTTACAGCCCTTTGAAGTTACAAAATAAAAATCAATTTTTTTTTTCATATATCGAAAACTCTTAAAGATTTTTCATTGAAAATGGACATTTGGCATTCTTATGGCAGCAGCATCTTAAATAAAAATTAAAGTTAAATTTGTGTACCTCATAAAAATTTTATGGGGGTTTTGTTCCCTTAAACCCCCCCCCCCCCCCAAACTTTTGTGTACGTTCCAATTTAATTATTAGTGTGGCACCATTAGATAAACACACTGTTTTTAAAACATTTTTGCCTCTTAGGACTTTTTCGATAAGCCAGTGTTTATCGAGATATTTTGAATATTTATCGAATCCACCACATATTTGTATATGGTTAAGTACGATTACAGAGACCTGTTAATAATCTGAAAATATATTTAGAATTTACATTTTTAGGTATACAGTGAAACCTGTCAAAAACGGTCACTAAAAATGACAGAACTATTGGCCGATATAAAAAGGTGGCCGCTAATACCAGGCTTTGAAGTCCACAAATTTTGGTTTTGGGAACTTTGAAACTGGCCGGCTAGTACAGGTGGCCGGTTTTGACAGGTAGCAGTTAACACAGATTTTACTGTATTTTGAAAAAGAAGCCACATCTCGATAAAATGGGACTTATCAAAAATGACTAAGAGGCAAAAAGTTTTAAAAACCCTGTGTTTAACTGATGGTACCACAATAATAGTTTAATTGGAACGTACACAAACATTTGGGGGGTTTAAAGGAACAAAATTCCCATAAAATGTTTATGTAAAATATTAAAAAAGAAGCCGCATCTCGATAAAAACTCGCTTATCGAAAAAATAATAAGAGGAAAAAAAGTTTTAAAAACGTTATGTTTAACTAATGGTACTACAATAATGAATTAATTTGAACGTACACAAAAGTTTGGGGGGTTTAAGGGATCAAAACCCCCATCAAATTTTTATGGGGTGGACAAATCTCACTATAATTTTGTTTTAAGATGATCCTGCCGTAAGAATGACACATGTCCATTTTCAATAAAAAATATTTAACAGTTTTCGATATATTGAAAAAAATCGATTTTCATTTTGTAACTTCAAAGGGTTGTAACTTTTTTTATGAGCACATTTTTACTAAGGTAAGTTAGGTTCAATCGAATTATTTTTGACTCCAGAATGTGTGGTATAATTTATGACCAATCTTTTCGGGACACTCTGTATATACACGAAATTTTCGATTTTCTAAATCTGACTGAATTAAAAATTGGGCCAACTCCCGTCTTAATGTTCAGGAAAAGACTCACCCATTCATATGTCAACCATCCATTTTGGTCCACGGGTCTGGATTTTATGGCCCTTTCTATTTAGGGTCTGTTTTTCGTTCTCGTCCCCAAAACTCCCAAAAACTTCGAAAATTAAATTCCGACCTTTGCGGTTTCTGATAGTACTGATCATTACCTTTCTAACGCATGTCTAATTTTGAAAATCAGTTATATCATTCAAAAGTTACCGAGCTCAGAAATATGACTCAATTTGTATTTAAAAAAGGGAAAATGTTTGTCGATATGTATGTAGGTACGTATGTGGAAAAGATAAACCGATCTGAATTTTTTTTCTGTGTTTGAAGAGGGGTTCAGGTCCGATTCAGAACCGATGTAGTCTGTGACTTTTGACCACCCATAAGCCAGCTATAGGACTTGGTAGGTACAAAACGGAATATTTTTAATCTTCGGTTTAAGAAAAGACAGGAGAACCGCAAATACACCAAATCTATAGTATTGAGTTAAGCTTTTAAATGATGTCTAAGCCGCCAGGATCAGACACACACAGGGCTCAGTATAGCCGAAAAACTGAAAAACTAAACTTTGAAAATTTTGGTTTTTCGACAATAACTCAAAATTTCATCCTACGAATTGCGCCAATAACTGAGCGTTTGTAGAACGACTCTAGGCGAATCTAACGGTGTATACCTCATATCCGGCAATATTCGAATTTTTAAGTTATAGGCTTCATAATTATGATCAAATCTATTTCTTATGGGAAAACCGGTTTTTCAAGCTCAATAATTCGTGTAATAGCTTCAGTTATCATACTTGACCTTAGATTCATCAGGTACTACTTGTCAATATGTTTCAAACTCATGTTTAGTGATCAAAATCGGTTACGCCGTTTAGAAGTTATTAAGCTACAAAAGTATAATCCAATTAACGATTATTCCCTAAATGGTTTATGTAGTTGTAGTGGTTCCGACGCTAAATTTGATCTGGCAACGGGGAATTCGAGTTCATTTACCGGCCATCCCAATAATACATTTTCGCGCCACGTAATATTCATAGCAGATCTTTTATAGCTGGAATATTGTATGCGCCACTCATTTTTACGGCGTTTAGCGGTTTTTCATTCTTGTTTAAATGACTGCAACATGTGCACAGTAGTAACTGACAGTTAAAAATATTGGCATTCAATGTAAGTGTAAAAAATTAAACAAGATTATTGGGATAAAAAAATATGACTACATTACCTTTAAGAGATTTTTTGTTGGCTTTATATTTGCTGGCATTCATAGGTAATTGATAAGTAAGGGCTTGCTTTCGTACATCTTCTATCAAATTTGTCAAGAAGGCCACATCTTTATCTGTGTTACTTGAAAATCTAAAATAAATAATCATGATATACACATATGCAACATACCTTGTATAATAACATTATACAAGGGCATACGCGCAAAATTTCGCCTGTCAGAATGTTCAATGTGATTTAAATGTACTTACTCCTGTTTTTTGAATCCTGAGAAAACTGATAAGCATTTTTGAAAAATTTTAACGCAAATTGAAAGATTACATCATTACTGAAGGTACAAAGTCCCTGAAATTTCTATAGGTAATGTTTATTTTAATAAGTTACAGGAGTGAAAACAAAGAGAAAATTTAGTGATTTTTGATTTCAAATTTCTCATTCCAAAGAATCTTTTTATTTATTCTGAGGGACTTTCTACTCTCAGTAATGATGTAATCTCTCATTCTGCGTTTAAGTTTTTCAAAAATATTTATCAGTTTTTTCGGGATTCGAAAAAAATGATTACATTTAAAACACATTCAATATTTCGGCAGCCGATACTTCGTGGCTATGCCCTTAAGCCCAGTTGTACTGATTTTAATGATATTCGGTTTTTGGGTCCAAACCATTAAAATATAAAATTTTACAAACAAAAAATTCACTTTGATCTCTGGAGTATTTTTTAGGAGTAATATGGCAGCAACTAGGAAATTGGTCATACTACTGTCAAGTCATTCACAACTACTAACCGAATGATTTGATTTATTTTTACCAATTTAATTATTGATTATCAATATATCGCTCAATCCCAAGCTGAATAATCAGACCCTCATCAAAGTATTTCTTCCTTACATTAAAGGTGTCATTCACAATATCTCAAAAGGACCCCGCAGCCCCGCAGAAACCTTATGGGAAATGGCTCTCTGTCAAATGCTCTGAAACTTTGGGTTCTGGTAGTCCTTGATGTGTAGAACAAAAGACTCAATGGGCTCATATCTCCAAAAATCATGGTTTTAAGATATAAGCCTCTGAAGCTATAGGTACAGTGAGGACGTTTGAATTGGAATAAATTAATTTCCTCGACAATGGGCGACTCTGGAGATAAATTACAAATTAGGTCGATTTTTATTTTAAATTATATTTTTTTTGGCATAATATATCCTACTAGTGACGTCATCTATCTGGGCGTGATAACGCAATCGATGATTTTTTTTTAAATAAGAATAGGGGTCGTGTGTAGCTAGTTTGAAAGGTTATTCAATTATCTATTCACTAATATAAACATTAACGTAATTATTTATATAGGGTGCCCAAAAAATTTTTTTAATTAAATTGAGACAAAAAGAAGAATGTGTAAAATGTACTTAATTCGAAATACATTTTACTGTTGTCCCAAAAACAGACAAAAATGTTTATTTGATAAATAGATATTGTTTTTCGCTTAAATTCAATATTAAAGCTGCCACCCACCTGCCTCTTAGCAGATTGAATATTTAATTTAAGCGAAAAGCAATGTTTATTTTTCAAATTAACATTTTTTTCTGTTTTCTGACAGCAGTAAAATGTATTTCGAATTAAATAAATTATATCCATGTAATATGTTACTTTTTACACCACTATAGACTGGGACTTGGGACTTTTGACTTTTTTTTAAACTAAATTGATGTTGCTCTGAAAATACAAAGTTTATTAATTTTACAATATTTACAAACTTAAAATTATACTACCTGAAAATACAAAGAAACAACAATTTAAGCTAATTATTCTACGTTAAAAAATTCTTAATCATTTATGACATTAAGTAATTTTAAGAAAGTTTATTCATGACATTTTGTCACTGTCACTTCACTTTATCTTGCTACTTGGCTAGTGTCTCAGCTACTTGCTTCAAACTTAAATTAAAGAGAATCTCTTCTTCTTCTTCTTCCTCTTTATAAGCAATTCTGCTTGTTCATTGGCGGATTGATACCTCTATGGAAGGTTGTCGCTCCATCTTTTGCGCGGTCGGCCGCTAATTCTTCTGCCGATTGGTGATTTATCTCGTGCTATTTTGACCACACGTGTCTCCCCCATTCTGGTTATATGGTTGTTCCATTCTTTTTTTCTATTTAGTGTCCATTCGTTTATACACTGTACGTTACATTGTCTTCTAATATCTTCGTTCCTCTTTCGATCTCTCAGTGTATTTCCTGTAATTCTTCTCAGTACTCTCATCTCTGCCGTTACCAGTAGTCTTTGTGTTGTGGCTGTATCGGGTCTTGTTTCTGATGCATATGTCATTATTGGTCTTACACTGGCTTTATAAATTCTTGACTTCATCTCAGTGTTAATATGTCGGTTTCGCCATATAGTGTTATTAAGGCATCCTGCCAATCTATTTGCTTTTTGTACTTGATTTTTCACTTCTTTGTCTAGGTCTCCGTAACTTGACAATGTAATTCCAAGGTATTTTACTTCCATTACTTGTTCAATACTGATACCATCAATTTCTATTTTGCATCTGATTGGTTCTTTACTGATTACTAAAGTTTTAGTTTTTTGAGATGAAATTGTCATATTGAATTCTTTTGCTCTTATGTTAAATCTGTGGACTAATCTTTGCAGACTATCTTCATCTTGGGCTATCAATATTGCGTCGTCTGCGTAGCAGAGTATTTTTACTTCTTTGTTTCCCATTCTATATCCTCTTCCTTTGTTGACGTTTTTGATGATTTCATCCATGATTAAACTGAAAAGCAGAGGACTCAATGAGTCTCCCTGTCTTATTACGCTGCCTATATCTACAGGTTCTGTAAGTTGTCCATCTATTCTGACTTCCATCTTGTTATTTTGGTAGATGTTCTCAATAGTTTTTATGATATCTAGAGGGATTTCTCTATTATACAGAAGGTGGATTACATCCCTGAGTCTTACTCTGTCAAATGCTTTCTTTAAGTCAATCAGACATAGAAATGCTGGTCTATTATACTCTAGTGATTTCTCAGTAATTTGCTTTATGACGAATATTGCATCTGTACACGATCTTCCAGTACGAAAACCCTGTTGTTCATCTGCTAAACTTATCCTCTGATTCATTACGTCTTGTAAGATTTTAGTTGTAAGTTTTAGGGTAGTATTTAACAAGTTGATACCTCTGTAGTTCTCTGGCTGCTTTTTATCTCCTTTTTTGAATAGTAGGATTAGTTCGCTCGTTCTCCATTCTTCCGGTATTTTACCGTGTTTTATGATTTTGTTAATTAATGTTGTTAATTGTTCTGTCATTTCTGCTCCACAATATTTCAGTAGTTCGTTTGGTATTCCATCCTTACCTGCAGCTTTTCTGTTCTTCAGCTTTTCGAGTGTTTTTCGTACTTCCTGTGCACTTATATTAACATCTTCATCTGTGGTAATTTCTGGTGTTTCCGGTTCTAGCATTATTTGTTCTTCCTCTGCATAAAGCTTTTTTAGATAGTCAATCCATGTATCCTTTTCTATGTGTTTTGGTTCTATTAGTTCCTTTACCTCCATTCTTTGACCTCTTATAAAGCGCCATATTTCCTTTTGGAGACCATAAAAATCATGTTCCATTTCTTTCGAAAAACGTTCCCAGTGATCGTTTTTTATTCTTCTTACTACTGAATGTGTTTCGTTTCTTATGGTCTTATAATTATCGTATGCCTCTTGTGTTTTAGTTGACATGTATTTTAGGTAGGCTTTTTTCTTCTCTTTACATTTTTCCTTCACTTCTGTACAAAACCATGGAGTTCTTCGTCTTGGAAGCGATTTATTTTTATTAATGTTTCTTTCACCAAGAACTTCCTTGGCTGAGGCTAAGATATTAGACTTAATTTTTGCCCAGCTTTCTTCGACTCCGTCACTTTCTGTGATATACATGTTGCTGCTTTTTTCCGTTAGTCTTTTTTGGAATAGGTATCTGGTGGAGTCGTCCTGTAAGCTTTCGACTTTAATCTTGGTGGTGTATTCTGCTGTTTTGTTATCACATAGATGTGTTTTCATTCTGATCTGAAAGAGAATCTCGACAGCAGATATTGTATGTCGGGATTTCTCTTTACATCTCCTCCCCCTTCAGGTGAGAACTAGACAGGTATTTGTGTGGCCATTTTTGGATTCTTCAAACAACGGTGTTAGTTTTGTAATGTGGAACAGGTTTGACTCTTCTTTACTGTGTCCAGTGTCCAATTCGTAGATAGAATTCGACCATTTCTTCTTAATTGTGTACGGTCCAGTTCGCAATTCGTTTAGCTTTGCTCTGTTTAATTTATTACCATTTTCCACGTATACTTGGTCTCCAACATTTAGTTGTAGGTCTTTTCGATGTGCATCAAATCTTCTTTTGTTGCATTCATGTGATTTTAATTTATATTTCAATGCTAATTTTCTATCTTTACTTAATTTTTCTTGTGTGACTGTAGGTCTTATTTCATCAGGTAGTATGTTTGTGTTTTCACCTTCTACTAGATATTTTGGAGTAAACCTTGTTATCGTATGCTCTGTTTTATTGTAGGCTGCTACACATTTTTGTGCAACTGTTGACCATGCAACTTTGTTTTTTGTTTCATTTATTTTACATCTTATTTTATTTACGAGCGTTTGGTTTACTCTTTCATTCAGCCCATTGGAAAATGGTGCATCAATAGCAGTGAATACTAGTTTTGTATTATTATTCTTAAGAAATTGTTTGTATTCTTTCGAGTTTATTCCAGGATATTGATCTGCTAACACTATGTCGACTTGGTAATTGTCTGTTACCATTTTTGTCAATTTTATAAAATCCGTTGCACTTTGATTCTGTGATGTTAAAATATAAACGTACCTTGTAAAATGGTCAATTAATATATGGAGGTACTTCTTTGTTGACCGACATCCACCAAATCCTCCAACAGTGTCTATAGAAACTATTTCAAACGGTCGTTTTGCTGGACCTAAATGTGACATCCATCCATATTTGGCTTTTCTTCTTGATTTGTTTTTCAAACAAATTTCACAGTTATTGCATATTTTTCTTATATTTTTTAACAAGTTTTTTGCTGTATAAAATGGAGTTATCTTGTTTATCATCTGTGTTTGTCCTAAATGGCAGTAGGTGTAATGTGTCCTTTTTATTAGATCTATACTAAAATTTTCTGATATTAAAATTTTGTCTCTTTTTTTCATTTTTCTATAATAGATTCCATTCTTAAATGTCAAATTACTATTGTGTAAATCTCTTTGATCTTGTTGTATCTCTGCGATATCTATTAAGTTAATTTTTCTTATGGATTCACTCATTTGTAAATCACTATAATAGTGGTTTACAAACTGAAGAAAATCGTCCAAATTTTCCTCTGGTTCTAATACTGGATTTCTGCTCAGACAGTCCGCTTCTTGGTTTGTTGCCCCTGGATTATATTTAACCCTATAGTTGTACTGTGATAAGTAGTAAGCCAAATCACCTAATTCTTCATCAGTTCTAGCTTTAAAATTCATATTTTCTAAGGGTTTATGGTCAGAATATACCTTAAATTCTTTGCCCATTAGTCAATGTTGCCAATATTTTACAGCTTCTTTTATGGCTAAGCATTCTAGATATATTGCTTTTTTCTTCTTTTGTGCTTCTGTTAATTTTTTTGAAAAATATGCCACTGGTCTACTATTACCATTTTCATCGTCCTGTTTTAGCACAGCTCCCACACCAATCATGCATGCATCTGTGTAGATTTTAATTGGGACGTTTGGGTCAAATATCTTCAGAATTGGTTGTGAACACAACCAATTTTTTATCTTATCGAAGGCTTCTTGATATTCTTTTGTCCAGATGAACTTAACATCTTTCCTTAATAGGTTATATAGCGGTTCAAGTATAACTGCTCTGTGTGGTATAAATTTTTGATGAAAATTTATTTTTCCCAAAAATTGACGGATATTTTTTTTCTTTTCCGGAACTGGAAAATCTTTTACAGCGATCAGGTAATCTTTTAATGGTCTCACCGAATTCTTTTCGATTATATGACCCAAATATTTTGCACTATTTTTGGCAAATGAGCATTTTGAGAATTTTAGTTTTAACCCTTCTTTCATAATTGTTTCCAATAATGTAGATATATGTGAAATGTGATCTGTGAATGTCTTTGAGAATATTATAATATCATCAATAAAGTTTATTGCAAAATCTGACATTTTATATTTTCTTATTATGTTACTCAGTATTCTTTGGAAAATGGCTGGTGATGTCTTCAATCCAAATGGTAGACCGGTCCATTGGAAGTGTCCCTCTTGTGTTACAAATGCTGTTTTATGTTTATCTTCAATTTTCATTGGAATTGACCAGAATGCAGAGTTAATATCTAATGTTGTAAAGTAATTACAGTTTACTGTTTTTATTATTAAATCTTCTATCAATGGAAAAGGCTGTGATTGAGGTGTGACTATTTTGTTAAGTTCTCTAAAGTCTATACACAGTCTTGATTTTTTCCCCTCTTCTTTTTTATATGCCAATGTAACAGGAGCAGCAAAAGGACTATATGATTCTTCAATTAAACCCTTTTCCAATAATTTTGCTACTTGATTTTCTATCTCTTTTCTGTCCTCCATTGTGCATCTGTAGGGGCGTTTGTAACAGTATTTTTCTACCATTAGATCAATGTGGGCTTCATAATCTTTAACTGTACCAACATCATATTTATCCTTGGCAAATACCGTTGCATATTTATCAATTATTTCTTCAATTTTAACTTGTTTATCTAAATCCAGATGATTTTTTTCTATTTCAAATTGATCAATATTTAAATTTTCATTGAAATTAATTTTATATTCTTTTTTGTTTATGTCACCTAGTACATCAGCAATTTTGACATATTTACCTTTTTCTGGTGATTCTATATTTCTATCATTGTTATGTATAATCTCTAGTCTCTCATTGTGACTTATATTAAATTTTAAACAACAGTCCAAACCTGCTAAAAAATCATACTTAAATTCTTCATTTTCTATAACAAAAACATTCATTTCTTTTTCAACTTCTAAAATTTTTAATTTTAATGTAACCATACCTTTTGTTTTTGAACTACCATTAATTGTGTTTAGATTAACTGAATGTTTATTATTCCATTCCTTCTGTTTTATTTTCAATATTTTTGAATTTATCAGTGACACATTGGATCCTGGATCACACAGTGCATTCACATTCAGTATGTTGTTTATTTTTACGTTGAATACAATTAATGGTATTATTGTAAGTTTTTTGGATTCTCGTTGCTCAATTCCACTTCTAACATTGCATTGTTATTTATTGTCCTCACTTGACCAGCTTTATCTTTTTTTTCTTTAAACCAGCAATTCTCCTCAGAATGGAACCGTTTTCCTCTATTTGCATTTTCACATATTTTACAAGGAGTTTTTTCCTCTGATTGTTGGAATTTATTTTCTGCATATTTTTTCTTTTTCATTAGACTTCTAGTTGCAAGGTGTTCAAGTTTACCTATCTCATTGTACAAATCTTGGGTACCTTGTAATATTTCTCTATCAATTTTATCTGCAACATTATTTGGTAGGCCAATGGCTATTAAATCTATTAATGTGCTTGTGTCATTGGATTTACTCACCTGCAGTAGTAGCTTTTCCTTTTTTATTGTGAGCATATCGGATTTGAGACCACCCTTTACTTCCAAAAGTTTCACAAAAATTATTTTTCCAGTCTTCCCAATCTGATTCTACTGTAAATTTTAGTATCATACAGCTGTACCAGTCTATACTTGCCTTTTCAAGGAAAAATTTTAAAATTTCAATCTTTTTCTTTTCTTCTAGTATTAAACAACGTTCGCATTCTCTTTCAAATTCAGATAGCCATTGGTTTGCGTTTATATTTTTTCCATCAAATTTTTCAATCATAAAATCTTTTGCTATCTTGCTTAAATTCTGAATTTCAGATGTTTGTTCTTTATTTTCCATCAGTTTTTCCAATAGTTTTTATATTGTGTCAACTTGAATATCTGATGTGGGTTCACTATCACTCTCTGTCAGTTCTTCCAAATATTGATTCTCAAAATATAAATTTTCATCTTCATCTAGATAGATTTTTGATAATTCTTCTGTTAAGGTTATCCACACTTTTCTAGATTTATTTCTTTTCTTTATAGAGTTTTTAATTCTTGCATATACCTGTGTTTTGCACACTTCTTTGTGCAAATTCGCTGGCTGAAACTCATCTGGTAATAAAAAGGTTTTTCCATCTGGTGTGCCAATTGAAGTTATACACACCATATTTGTTTTTCCATCTTGTGCTCCTACCATTTTAAAGTCAAACCTTAATTTTTCCATTTTTGAGTGTACTTAAGCAAAATTGTTGTTTTGTAATATGTTACTTTTTACACCACTATAGACTGGGACTTGGGACTTTTGACTTTTTTTAAACTAAATTGATGTTGCTCTGAAAATACAAAGTTTATTAATTTTACAATATTTACAAACTTAAAATTATACTACCTGAAAATACAAAGAAACAACAATTTAAGCTAATTATTCTACGTTAAAAAATTCTTAATCATTTATGACATTAAGTAATTTTAAGAAAGTTTATTCATGACATTTTGTCACTGTCACTTCACTTTATCTTGCTACTTGGCTAGTGTCTCAGCTACTTGCTTCAAACTTAAATTAAAGAGAATCTCGACAGCAGATATTGTATGTCGGGATTTCTCTTTACATACATTCTTGTTTTTGTCTCAATTAATTTAATTCAAAAAAATTTTGCACCCTGTATAAATAATTATATTAATGTTTACACCAGTGAATAGAGAATTAAATAAACTTTTAAATGAGCTTTTACACGACCCCTATTCTTATTTAAAAAAAAATAATTGATTGCGGCATCACGCCCAGATGGATGACGTCACTAGTATGACATATATGCCAAAGAATTAAAATTTAAAAATAAAAATCGACCTGATTCGTAATTTATCTCCAGAGTCGTCCATTCTCGAGAAAATGAATATATTCCAACTCAAACGTCCTCACTGTACCTATAACTTCAGAAGCTTATATCTTAAAACTATGATTTTTTTGAGCTACGTGCCCATTGAGTCTTTTGTTCTACACATCAAGGACTACCAGAACCCAAAGTTTCAGAGCATTTGACAAAGAGCCATTTCCCATAAGGTTTCTGCGGGGTCCTTTCTAAAAGCAAGGGGAATGAAGACAATATTATTTTTATTCCTCAACAAAAGTTTTCTTCTTTTATTCGATCGGTCAAAGACAAAATGCCAAATGAACAACACGGAGTTTATGAAATTTTTTGTAGAAACATAAGCCAAACTAGCAATAGAAACAAAATAGGATTTCTGAACATTCCGTTTGCCTCTTCTTCTTCTTCTTAAGGTGTCGAGACTGCTTGTCGATCGTTGGCTCATATGTTGCCCAGCATATTAACGATAATTGTCTTATTTACAGCCGCACGAAATAGTTCAGTGTTAGTTTTCCCAAACCATTGGCGTAGGATTTTAAGCCAAGACATTGTACGGCGGCCCACACTTCTTTTTCCCAGTATTTTACCTTGCATGATAAGGTGAAGTATGTCATATTTTATGGGTGATACATTATATGATCAACGTATTCCAATTTACGCCTTTTAACCGTGTTCACTACTTCACAACTTTTATTTAAACGTTGCAAAACCCTTTGGTTTGTAACTCTATCTACCCAATTGATCTTCAGAATACGGCTGTCGACCCACATCTAAATTAATGCTTCTAGGTTTTTTCAAAGCGATTCTGTCAGGGTCCATGCTTCAACCCCGTAAAGTAGTACTGGGAATAAATATCGAACCATTCTTATGTGAAGTTCCAAATTGGGATCATGGGATCATGATTGCAAAGGATTTTCTTAAATTTCATAAAACTTGTTAATGCTTTGGCAATTCTTCTTTTTATTTCTATACTAGGGTTCGATCTTTCATTAATATGAGTACCCAGATATACAAGATAACTTACGCGTTCAATTGGGTCATTATCAATTGTTATTATACGCTTGTCCACTGCTGGACATCACCGCTTGTCCTCATAATTTTCCATATATTTCGATCTTGTGCCTCTTGCATGCAATTCCTATGGCAATGTTTGAGATCATCAGTCCAACGTGTTCATCATCGCGTGCAACGTGTTCATCGTGTCAACGTGTTCATCATGTATTTAAATATCATTTTATGTGCTACTGGATTAAAAACTTAAACTTTTTTCTAGTAGATGTCGCTAGGGCATCCTTGCCATTTCCTTCGTTGAAATCCGTGACTGCACGCGGAGTATTATCCTGGTTAATTCAGAGAGAAGAGCATATGTATCTCCTGATGAGGGGTTAAGAAGACCCGAAACCGGTAGAGATGCTTGCTGTACTCTCTGATTGAACTAGAATGTACGGTATGCGCCAAAACAAAGGACACTGAAATCAGGAAGCCTGTGAAATATAATCGCGTCATATGAAACAAGTGACAATAGTTGTCATGGTATTTTTAAACATTGTTTATTTTAACAAACTGTCAAAAAGATTCGAAATGGTGCTTACAACGCAAGAAAAATTATTTATTATTGAGTATTATTTCTGCTCATACGGGAATAGAGGATCAAATGGACCTAGTTTGTTAATGGTTGCCAATCAATTTCGGGAAGAGTTTCAAAAGCCTTCACCGACTAATAAGGACTTGTTAAGAGTCGTTGCAAAATTTCGACGAACAGGAATCGTTCTAACTCAATGCAACAGCTGTACTGGTCGTCCAGTTACCGTGACAACAAATGCGAATCAAGAAAGGCTATTTCAACAGGTGTTAGAATCACCAAAAAGAAGTCTCCGCAGAACATCTCTAAAAATGAATTTGAGTGAAACGTCTACCCGAAGAATGTTTAAGAAGATTGGTGGTTTTCCCTATAAAATACAGATTGGGCAATACTTGACAAGACAAGACAAGAAATCAAGAGTTGTTTATTGTGCTTCAGTCTTCGCAATGGTTTATGAATAACCCCTATTTTTTCTAATGTGTGGTTTACAGACGAATGTCACATCCATCTGAATGGATTTAACAATCGATAGAAAAATCGTTTTCTTGGTATTGAACGACCAGATATTATCGTAGAGAAACCTCTTCATAGTGACCGTGTAACGATTTGGTACGTAGTGTCAGTTAATGGATATTGGACCCTTACCTACTTCGTGGAAGACGAGCGTAGAAGACCCGTTACACTAAATCAAGTGCGATATAGAGAACAAATTTGACACCATTTTTTATTGATCTCAGACAATTCTGTCGTGCCAGAAACATACAGTTGAATACCCAATGGTTCCAACAGGATGCGGCTACTTGTCATACCACGAGAGCATCCTTAGATCTGATTTTGAAGACCGCATAATTTCCCGTAACACGAATTTTCCTTACCCTTCTCATTCACCTGATCTAACAACTCTTGATGCTTACGTATGGGGTATGCTGAAACAAGCCGTTTCTACAGAAAACCCACCGGCAACTATTGATGAACTCAGTGAAAAAATTTTGACCTTTTTCAGAATAACGCTGCAGCCTATTTTTAATAACATGCTAAGCAATCTTGTTAAGCGTTATGAGTACTGCTTCGAACGCAATGGCGAGCGCTTTGAACACATTTTGTATAGAAGCAAAACTTAAAATTCGCATTATTTGAAATGTTGTTATTTAATTTTTCGGATTGCAACGAAATTGAAAATCAACTATTTTTAATGGGAATAAGCCGCAATTTTACCAAAAAAATGATTTTATTAACGTTTCGAAGCCCAAATCTAATATTATATAAAATTTCTTTCATATTTATCTATTAATAAAGTATTATTAATATTATTTATAATTTAAACATATTAAAGTCAGAATTTGGTATTAGTTTTTTGAAAGTTTTGTTTAATAACATCTTGCCAGGGATGTTTGTCTGTTTCTGGGTTTGGATTTTGTGTTTCATCATCGCTGCTACTCATTGAATAATCGGAGTAATGACTGCAATCCAAATCATCCATGTGGTGTGTTGACGCTGAAGGTCCTGGTGGAACGTCAGGTGCTATCGGATTCGGCATGTTAGTGTTAGGTTGCAATGATTGGTTTTGAGGAGTATAAAAAATTTGCTGACCATGTGTGTTAAAGTTTGGTATCATATTATAATTAGGCATAGTATTAGTTATAAACATGCTTGGTTGACCCTGTATATTTGTATTGCATTGTGTATTAGGATAAAATTGTACATTACCAGATGTAGGTACGTTCTGATGACCCTGTATATTATTGGGATGACTATACATAATGCGAAGATGTTTTGCTACTCCTTGGATGTAATCTTAATCATCCATTTTTTGAAATTCACACACATTCACATTTAAAAATATTAAAATTATAATATTTACACTTCAACTGTTAATGAGTTTGGTTTTTGTATCGCCAGAATAATTACTCGCTGATAATAAACTCGAAATAGATGTTCACTGCTTGAACGCTAGAATGATCAAAAAGGTATAAAAAAGCTAGCACAAATACTGATAAACAAAACACACTTACTTCAAACAAATTTGATGCTTTACATAGCCTTGATGACACAAATGAGGATACAAGCAAAAGTACATCTGAAAATAATAATACAGCAATACAATCCAGACCTCCTCCTATATACATCTACGGTGTTACTGATTATGCTGCTATGTTAACCAATTTGTCAAACGTTTTAGCGGAAGAAGAATTCCACACTCGAACATTATCCGAAAACACTGTCAAAATATATCCCAAAACAGTAGATATCTACAGAAAACTAGTAAAATATTTGCGAGAAGAAGGAATAGTTCACCATACGTATCAACTAAAAGAGGAACGTGCCTACCGAGTAGTTATTAGAGGACTCCATCATTCTGTAAAAGTTAATGATATAAAACATGAGTTACAATCCAAGGGACATAAAGTTAGAAATATAGTCAACGTCACACACAGAGTAAGTAAAGCACCTCTACCCTTATTCTTTGTAGACTTGGAGCCTCAAACTAATAATAAGGAAATATTTGATATACAATATTTACACCACACAAGAATAACGGTTTAGCCTCCTAGACCTAAGAATGGAATAGTTCAATGTATGAGATGCCAGAGGTACGGACATTCAAAAACATACTACACAAAACCATTCAACTGTGTAAGATGTGGGCGTGGACATGACTCAAAAACCTACCAGAAGCCACGTAACACTCCCGCCACATGTGCTTTATGTAACGGAGGCCATCCAGCCAATTTTAAGGGCTGTTCTGTATACCGAGATTTAATTAACAAGAAAACCAACAATAGGGTCCACCTCAAATCCACCAACAAAACCAAGAAACAGTACATCAAACGCCAACCATTAATACTACATTCCAAAATCATCATCCGAACATAAAGCCGACTTATTCTGCTATATTACAAAATAATCCCAACAGGCAGTCAACACACAATGAGAACGAAAATTTAACAGACGTCTTGAGCAGCTTCCTTAATCAATTCAGAGACATGTTCAACCAGCTACTTAATCAGAACAGCATGATATTAACAATGCTCACAACTGTTATTAACAAGATTGCACACTAATGGCTCATACACTTATCATAGCAGCTTGGAACTCAAACGGACTTGCAAATCATATACAGGAGATTATTGTTTTTCTGAAAATGCACAAGATTGATATACTTTTGATTTCTGAAAGTCACAGCACTGACAGAACTGTAGTCAAAATACCCAATTATGTAACATATTATGCCAATCATCCCGATGGTGGAGCTCATGCAGGATCTGCTGTAATTATTAAAAACTCTATTAAACATTATGAACTGCAGCCATATATTACAAACAAAATACAAAGTGCAAGAGTAAAGATACAAAGCACAACAAGGCATATTACCATAGCTTCACTATACAGTCCCCCTCGACATATGATCTCAACTGAAGAATATAATGAACTTTTTGATTCTCTAGGCTCCCGTTACATAATTGCTGGAGATTGGAATGCAAAACACACTACCTGGGGTTCAAGACTTATTACAACCAAAGGAAAACATCTCCTGGAAACAGTTCAACAAAAAAATCTTAACTATTTATCAACTGGCGAACCAACTTATTGGCCCACTGATAGAAATAAAATTCCAGACTTATTAGATTTTGCTATAATCAAAAGTATACCAATCGATCGATGTGATATTAAATCAAACTTTGACCTTAGCTCCGATCATAGTCCTATCATCATCAATGTGAGTAGCGAAATTCTGCAAAAAGTTTTCCCTCCTAGACTGTGTTTTAAACGAACTGACTGGCTAGAATTTCAAGAAATCGTAAACACCAACCTAAGTCTCAACGTAAGGCTAAAAACAGAAGAAGAAATTGAGACAGCAGTTCACGATTTCACAAATCTGATGCAAAACGCTGCCTGGAAAGCAACACCTGTACATCATAAGAGAAAGACAGATGATGTTCCCAGATATATTAAGGAGTTGGTAACCGAGAAGCGTAGGGCATGCAGAATCTGGCAGCACACAAGAAACCCAGCGGACAAAACCAATCTCAATAGACTGACTCACAGACTACATTCAGCACTTCAAGAATCCAGAAATACATCTTTTGAATATTTCATCAAAAACCTGACTCCCAGTGATCACTCATTGTGGAGAGCGACCCAAAAAATAAAAAGACCTGTCGTAACAGCTTCTCCATTAAGACAGAACGATAATGCATGGGCTAGATCAAATGAGGAAAAAGCAAGAGTTTTTGTAGAATACCTTGAAAAAGTGTTTGCACCAGTAGATTTATTCGAAGATGAATAAATAAATAGCTATTTAGATGCTCCCTGTCAACTATCACCACCTGCTAGATCAATTACTCCATCAGAAATTATGGAAGAGATAAAGAAAATCAACTCCCATAAAGTTCCAGGTTATGATCTAATAGTGGGAGAAATTCTCAAACATTTACCAAGAAGAGCTATCGTGTTTCTCACTACTTTATGCAACCGAATTCTTCATCTTTCCTACTATCCAACGCAATGGAAATTTGCTGAAATTATCATGATCGCCAAACCTGGAAAGCCACCAACAGAAGCTGCCTCTTACAGACCTATAAGCCTGCTGCCTATACTTTCTAAAATATTTGAGCGACTACTGCAAAGTAGAATAAATAATATAACCTCCATAAATAATTTAATACCAAATCATCAATTTGGCTTTAGGGAAAAACACACCACAACTCAGCAATGCCATAGGATAGTAAATTTAATCAGAGACGGTTTAGAAAACAAGAACATTTGCACTGCAGCATTTCTAGATATTCAGCAAGCCTTTGATAAGGTTTGGCACCAAGGGCTGTTATACAAATTAAAAACAAACATGCCGAGTCAGATTTACTTACTTCTAAAATCATACCTTTCCGACAGACATTTCGATGTCAAAATGGAAAAAGATAACAGAAGATACCAACTCATAAGGGCAGGAGTACCCCAAGGCAGTGTTTTAGGACCATTTTTGTACTTATTATACACCGCTGATATACCAACTACCAACGAAACAACTATCGCCACGTTTGCCGATGATACAGCAATAATTGCGCTTGTCCATGATCCAGTAGTGGCCTCTAACAAGCTACAAACACATTTAGATCGATTACAAAACTGGCTCCAAAAATGGAAAATCAAAGTCAACCACGAAAAATCGGCTCACATAACATTTACGAACAGACATGTAAATTGTCCACATGTTACAATAAACCACCAAGTTATCCCAGTGAAGGCTGAAGTCAAATATTTAGGTATTCACCTTGATCAGAAACTAACATGGAAAGCGCACATTAAAGCTAAAAAACAACAACTCCAAATAAAAACCAGACAAATGAATTGGCTTCTTGGTAGAAGATCACAATTATCCATAGAAAACAAACTGGCAATATACAAAATAATACTAAAACCCATATGGACCAACGGGATTGAACTATGGGGATGTACGAAACCATCAAACACCAAAATTCTGCAGACATACCAATCAAAAACTTTAAGAATCATTGCAAATGCACCCTGGTATATTTTAAACCAAACATTACATGAGGACTTAAAAATACCATTCATAAAGGATGTAATAGGACTGTATGCGACCAAACATAGAAAAAGAAGTATCAATCACAACAACGAGCTGATTTCCACGCTTTCCAATCGTCCATTACCAGTTAGGAGACTCAAGAGACAGTGGCCAGAAGACTTGTGTGAGTGACATTTGTGTTAGTGAATACAGTGGTGAATAAGATGAACCGGCACTGGCCGGCAACACCTACAAAACATTACATAATTATCAGTTTTACTTAATACTCTTTTGTACAGAGTAGATTGTAAATTTGCAAGTTTTCAAATAAAAAAAAAAAAAAGTTTTTTGAAAGTAAATTAAATATAAGACCAAATACTTACGATTTCGGGATAGTATCACGAGGTTTTTTCCTGGCTTTCCCTCGTGATTTACTATGGAATTTCTAACGCGAGAATTTTACTGTCATCGTTGCATTTGGTTGTCTTTTTAAAGACAAATCACATGCTATGATTTTTTTGTGACGGATATTCTTGAGTTGGGATTGATTTCATGTAATCGAATGAACTATCTTTTAGTAAAGTCGTCCCAGGAACGCAACTCATAAATATTGGCCATATCATTTTAAAGTCTTCTACTTTAAAATGTATAATATACGTCTGAATTGCCAATATAAATGAGTCAGATTAAATAAATTTTTAGAAGAATTTTTTTTTTACTTACCAACAACATTTTTGTTTATTTTAATAGTATTTTGTATTTTGACAACGAAACCCGATTTGGGCTTCGAAACGTTAATTAAATCATTTTTTTGGTAAAATTGTGGCTTGTACCCATTAAAAATAGTTGATAATAAAAATGCCACAAGGAAATAGCTTCAGAACAACATTAAGAAATTGAAGACGTTTATTCATTTTTAAGAACTTTTATTTTTACATGTTATATTTGTTAATATGCATTACCTTTTGATGTCGAAATCTTTAAACTGTCCAAAATCGTACCATTTGTCTGAAAAAAAAGAAAATGACATAAAATTGAACAAATATAGATAACGATAAAAATTTACTTTAACTTTAAAGTGTAACTCCGTTAAGACGGGCAAAATACCATCATCTCAAAATTTATGCTTTAATTATTTTTAGGCTATTGATTATGTATTTTAGAAAGGAACTACAACGTTAACGGGGTTAATTGTTTCATATAGTAAATGGACCCCTAGATATGAAAAAACCGCGGAGTGTTACCATTTAAAGGGGTGCGTTTTTAAGAAAGGGGTGAATTAGTCCCTAGGCACAAGGCGAATTAAGGTGAGTTCTATGCACTTTTGGTGCAAACACGTCTACAGGGAAATTGTTCCAGGTTAAATTTACTATCGAAATATCACATTTAAAAGTCAAAAATATTTTTTTACTAATATACATATATTCAAAAGTAAAGCAAGAAAAAAACACGAAAGATAGCAATTTTGTTTTTTGCCCCATAACTTTTTCCCACGGGGATATAGGTATAAGCATTGCTCTACAGAAAAAAAAAAAAGAATGTGTGTGTGTACTTTGTACGCACGTAATAAGAAGTTATTCTTCTATTATATAATTTCAACGAAGTAAATATACTTAACAGGTTATTTCTATTTTATTTAAATATTAAACTAACTTTCTTATCTACCACTTTCAAAAAATTTTTATTAAAACAACCAAAAACAAAAAAAATATGAATCGTCCATGATTGGAACCCGCAACCTTCCAGTCATTGGCCCAACGCGCTACCAACTACGCCACCGAGCTTCTTTAAGTGACACGTAAATTTCGGATATAATTACACAACACGGTGACAAATAGACATATAAAAATGTTATACCTACATACATAATATTTTATTATCTTACTACAGAGAAAGACAAATCCAAAAATTATAATAAATAATACACTTACTAAAAACACTAATATATTCTTTTAATGACTAATTTGCGCTGATACAGATACCAGTGGCGGCCCGTGAGGTAGTGCCATAGAGCCATGGCACTACCTTGCTAACTATGCAGAAACATATTTTTTATCTTAAATAAATTTTAATGCCTGTTTATTTTTTTTGTGAATATTTCTCTTTATTTTTATAAATTATATCAAATCTGGCAACTGTGTAGCGCAATGCAAATCTACCGACTCTGGCCACCCACGGCTGACCGGATAAAGGATGAAAATCATAAAAATCCCAGTGCCGAACGGCATAGTGGCTCGTGAGAAAAGAGAAAGATTGTATGAGCATCCTGTGTAAGTGACAGAGAGAGAGCGGTATTGCACTTTTAACATACGTTTAAATTGGAGTCTCCGTGCCAGGCTCGAAATCTCGAAAAGGAAGTTAGTGGATCTTAAGATACAATGTTTTAGATTTACATATTTCTAGTTTCTTTACGCGTTCGCTTGACGCTATTGTGTTTATTGTCTACTACTGTATTGTATATTTGTGTTTATACTCTACTATATTTTTTAATTTGTAATTATTAGTTAGTGCGTTGTGATCGTGGGTGTCGTAGGTATAAAAATAATATTTTGATTATTTTCTACGTTTAATTTATTTATTGACAATGAATCAAATTAGTATATTAAAAAACTCTTTTGGTGGTTTTTCGTTAAAAAAAAAACTACAAATTAAAGAACTCGGTCGGCCTTTACCCGATTTAAAAATTGAAAAACAAAGTGGAAATGGACAAAAACTTCGCTGTCGTAAGTTTAATAAAATTATTTATGATAAAAATAGCTGGTTGTGTGGTTGCGAACAAACTAATAAACTCTTCTGTTTTGTATGCGTTTTGTTTGGAGGTGACGAGACTTGGTCAAACAAAGGCACCGATGATCTTGTACATATATGGGAGAAATTGAAATCCCATGAAAAATCTAAAGTGCACATGAATAACGTTTTTAGCTTTTCAATGCTTGGTAAGTTAAATATAAAAACAGACGTTGCTGGTGAATTTCAATTAGTTATAGTCTTTCGATATTTGTGTAAAGGACGACCAGTTGAGAGATTTTGGAGATTTTACGTGCCGGGCGGACATGATGCTAAGTCAATCGCTGAATGTATTTTAAATGTTTTAAATCCATTGTTAAAACATACTCCAAACAAATTAATCGCTCAAAGTTATGATGTCGCATCTGTTATGAGTGGTGGCTTAAATGGTGTGCAAAAAATTATTAAGGAGACATATCCTCTTGCAAATTACGTTCACTGCTATGCACACCAAATGAATTTAATTATGACAAGTGCATGTTCCATCAATAAGCAGGCTAGGATATTTTTTTCTAATTTATCTGGTTTGTGCTCATTCTTTTCAACGTCCCCTCAAAGAACAAAAATTTTGGATGAGGTGGTTAATCGCAGGTTGCCAAAATCTTCCCAAACACGTTGGAATTTTCAGTCACGAAGTGTTCATACTGTTCATGAAAATAGAAAAGACCTCATTGCAGTTATGGACATTATACAAAGTACTTCACGTGATTTGTCTTCCATTAATCAAGCAAATGGTTACAAATTAAAGCTCCAGGATAAAGATTTTGTATTTTGGCTATTTATTTTTAATAAAATTATGCCTCACGTAGAAATTATTTTTCATCAATTGCAAAAAGTATGCACTGATTCTGTCAAAGTGAAAAAAGATTTGGAGAATTTTGCAGCAGCAATTCAAGGTATAAGGGAGCAAATGGACGTCATTATGGATAGTATTCAAGAAGAAATAAACACGTCACAGAGACAAACCGATAATGATGAACCAATAAAAAAAAGGCGCGAATTGAAGAGGACAGGCCCAGCAGAAAACGGGAAGCCTTAGAGATATGCGATGCAGTTTTGTTGCAAATAAAAACAAGGTTTACCTTCTCCGGACATTTAGTTGCTTCTCATTTATTTATGTCAGAGAAGTTGTCTGCTTATAAGGATAAGTTCCCCGAATCATTTCTTAATGAAACATGCACACAATTTTTATTTTTAAACAAAACTCGACTTAAAACTGAATTACAAGTATTGTATCAGCGAGACGAATTAAGTACTACCTCTGGGGCTGTTCCGTTATCTGTTTTATTAAATGATGAAGGTTTAAAATGTACATTTGAAGAAACCGTTAAACTTTTAAGTATATTAATAACCATTCCCATGTCAACATCTGAAGCAGAACGTTGTTTTTCAATGCTAAAACGAATTAAGACATTCCTCAGAAATACCATGAAGGAAGAACGACTAAGTGCTTTAGGTATGCTGTCTATAGAAAGACATTTTGTAAATGGCATTGACAATTTTAATAATAAAGTCATTGAAAACTTTGCCTCCAAAAAAGAAAGAAGGATGGACTTCACATATCGTAAACTTTAAAAGTGATATTAAATAACTTTGTGCGTGTGTGTAAATAATAGAATAGTGTTATTTTTATAATTTTCTAAATAGGCTCTAGAGACCATATCGTAACAACAAACTTCAAGTACATCAGCAGTGGTAGGAAGAATGAAACATTGACAGCATAGGATTAAAGGACGTGGTGGTCGGATGAGTGTGAGAGACGGAAGCTGATGCGTGATGACGAGCGACTGAGAATCGGGCAAAAGAAGGACATCGGGGAGAAGTCATGCCCTAACGGGCGATTCCACCCTGATGCCCTAGTATGAGAGGGGTGGGGTTTAGCTGGTCCCGGCCACATCGGAGTTACGGATGGCAGGGAGGTCCGATTTAGGGCCAAACTGGTCGACGTGACACTGATGAGGTTTCAGCTCAGGAACCCAGCACTGTTGGAAATGTTTACCTCCGACGTCTGTTTGCAGATTCCCCACCTAGTGATGAAAAAAACAAAAAAAAAAGTACATCAGCAGTAAATACTGGTGGTAAGTTGAATTTATTTTATTGCTAATTACTTAATTTACGGAACTGTTTTGATAAATTTTGGTAAATTTTTTGGCATCCCAAAAATAGTAAATATATAGATATAAGATAAAAATATCTGCGCCTATTTTTTTTTTATTTATATTTTATATCCTTTTTGACCATATCGTAAAACCGCCACAAAAAATTTAGGCAGCTGCCCGGATTCTGGCACTACCTTCCTAAAGTTATACGAGCCGCCACTGACAGATACATGCATACCTATCTTGAAAGATTAGCAACGAACTATTACTGTCTGTGTGCGCATGCGCGTAGATTTACGAAATTTTACTCTCAAGAAGATGAAGTAGCAGGCATAAAAATAAATGGCCTACCCATCTGTGAAATTAGATACGCCGATGACACAATACTAATAGCAGAAACTATTACAGATCTACAAAGAATTTTAAATAAGGTTGTTGCAACAAGTGAAGAATTTGGTCTGTCACTAAACATAAAGAAAACGAAATTCATGGTTATATCAAAGAAAATATTAGAAACATCAATCTACACGTAAATAATAAGACGATAGAACGAGTTCAGAATTATAACTGTTTAGGGACGAACATTAGTGAAACAAACGATTATACCAAAGAAATCCGAATTAGAATAGAAAAGGCTAGAAGTGCATTCACTAATATGAAACAAATATTGTGTAGTAGAGACCTCAGCCTAGATCTTAGAAAGCGAGTCCTAAAATGTTATGTATTTTCTGTTCTTTTCTATGGTGTGGAGACATGGACTCTCAATAAACAATGCCTCAATAGATTGGAAGCATTTGAGATGTGGACGTATCGAAGAATGCTGAGAATCTCCTGGACAGACAGAGTAACCAATGAGGAAGTACTAAGGAGAATACAGAACAGCAGGGAGATACTGGATTCCATCAAAATAAGAAAACTTCAATACTTGGGTCATATAATACGTGGTGACAGATATGAACTCCTAAAATTAATTATGCAGGGAATGATTCAAGGAAGGCGTAGCATAGGTAGGAGAAAAATGTCCTGGCTGAGAAATCTTAGAGAATGGTTTGGATGCAACTCAACTGAACTCTTTCGGGCTGTAGTGTCGAAAGTAAGAATACCAATGATGATTTCCAACCTTCGTCGCGGAGATGGCACGTAAAGAAGAAGAAGACTCTCAATCGCGCCTAAACAAGAATAACTTCAAAAAGTTCCATCCTTCCTATTTAAAATGACGTTTCGTAGAAGTACCTATAGTTTAGAGTTTCCAAAATATGATTTTTCAAAATTCGCCACTCACAGCGATTTTGGGACATTTTCCTAGTTACTTCGCAAAAATTGGTCTGTAACTTTTTTCTACGTAGCTTTAGGTGTATGCAATGTTCATTTAATAGGAAGAAAAGTCAATTACCGTTAAAATGGTCTATTGTAGAAGGTGGTATGGCTATTTCTAAGTAAGATATGGTTTTTCAAAGTTTTATACTTTTAATGATTTTTGATATATTTTACGATTATTTTTAAATTTCTCATTATAACTTGTTTTATTGTATATTTAGATATATGCATTGCTACATACAAAAGAAAGCTTATTTTATTTATTTTAAAATGGTGTATCGTAAAAAATTCTAGGACTATTTTTAAACCAGATATGCTTTTTCAAAATATGACATATACACATGCAATAGGTCCCACTAAGTTGGAACCATATGGAAAACTTTTTTATTATCAACTTTATGAAAGAAAGTTATTCTGTATAAAATAATCTAATACCTAAGATTCAATTATCAGGTATAAAATTGTATGAATAGTGTACGAGGTATGTTAAAAAATATGAATTTCGCTCAAATGTAAAGTACCTTTATATTTCACAATATCAAAAAATGTTATTAAGAAAAGTTATTTGGAATTAAAAATTAGTTTACAATATGCAATCATATTTTTCTAATCGAAAAAATAAAAAAAATTTAAATTTTTCTCAAATTACGGATACTCTTGGATATTCTACTGATATTATTGTCTCAAAATAGTCCTTAAATTTTTTTGCAATACACCATTTTAAATTAAAGAAAATATGTTTTTTTTGTTTCACAATGTGTATACCTAAATGTACAAGAAAAAAAGTCAGAATGAAAAATTTTAAAAATAATCATAAACAATATCAAAAATCACTAAAAGTATAAAATCTTGAAAAACCACAACAAAATTTTTATATGCATGTTCCCTATTCTGGAAGAGCTTATTAACTAGAGATTATTAAATAAGAGCTCTGGAAGAAGCATATCTCAATTACTTCCGCCACGTAGAAAGAAAAACGGCAACTATGGAACTATTGGCAGTAGATGGAAAGGTAGAATTCGAAGACCTAGAGGAAAATCTCCAACACGATGGGTAGACCACAAGACTATGGTGGGAAAAAGCCTACATGAAGCTGTCCGTGTGGCACAGGATTGCAGTCAATGGATACCAATGGTGTCACTATGCCCTGAGAAGGGCTCAAGGAGGAGTTTTATTTTGGACCCACTAACATGCAGAAAAAACTGAGCACTTTCATGTGACTCTTTACCCAATGATATCTATTGCCATTAGGGTTGGATCAGGCAAGAATTAATAAAACATTTTGACGTGATATTTGGATGATGTGCTCCAATTAAAAATTAGTTTACAATATGCAATCATATTTTTCTAATCGAAGAAATAAAAAAAATTTAAATTTTTCTCAAATTACGGATACTCTTGGATATTCTACTGACATTATTGTCTCAAAATAGTCCTTAAATTTTTTTGCAATACTCCATTTTAAAGTAAAGAAAATATGTTTTTTTTTGTTTCACAATGTGTATACCTAAATGTACAAGAAAAAAAGTCAGAATGAAAAATTTTAAAAATAATCATAAACAATATCAAAAATCACTAAAGGTATAAAATCTTGAAAAACCACAACTTGCTTAAAAATAGTCGTACAACCTTATACAATAAACCATTTTAAAGGTAATTGACTTCTCTTTCTAATTAATGTACCATTATGTATACCTAGAGATGCGTAGAAAAAAGTTACGGAACAATGTTTGCGAAATAATGGGGAAAATGGCCCAAAAATGTTGTGAGCGGCGAATTTTGAAAAATCATATTTCAGAAACTGCAAATTCTAGAGACTTTTACTAAAAGTCATTTCAAAGAGGAGGGATGAATGTTATTTTTTACTGAAGCAATGCCTATACCTATATCCTTGTGGAAAAAAATTATGGGGCAAAAAACAAAATTGCTTTCTTTCGTGTTTTTTTCTTGCTTTTCTTTTGAGTATATTTTTGTAAAAAAAACTTTTTTTGATTTTAAAATGTGACATTTTGATAGTAAATATAACCTGGAACTATTTTTCTGTAGACTTGTTTGTACCAAAAGTGCATAGAACTCACCCTAATTCACCCTGTGCCTAGGGACTAATTCACCCCACGGTTTTTTCAAATTTAGAGGTCCATTGACCATATGAGATAATAAAATCTTGTTAACGTTGTAGTTCCTTTTAGCTCTCTTATTTTGAACATAATCAATAGCCTATAGGTGATTAAAAAATTAAATTAAAAAATAACTTTTATTTACAAAATCAACGTTAGCCGGCTAACTCCTTCACCTACTTACAAAACGTTATTTTTGTTGTATTTTTTCCGTACTTTGCAATCAATTTAAAAATCTCAAAAAATTCACACTCATAGTTGAAGCTTTTCCAAACTTTTCTCTATTTATAGACCCGTAGGTTAAATCTACGTAACCTAAAACTGATTTTTTTTGTTTTTTCTTTTCCAAAAATTTTGGGGTTTTTTCCAATTTTATAAACTACAACATAGATCAAGTAAAGGTTTTCTCATATGCATAGTTTGAATGTTGTTCTGAAGCTATTTTCTTGTGGCATTTTTGCAATTAACTAGTTTTGATGGGATATTCTTGAGTTGGGGTTGATTTCATGTAATCGAATGAACTATCTTTCAATAAAGTTGTCCCAGGAACGCAATTCATAAATATTGGCAATATCATTTTAAAGTCTTCTACTTTAAAATGTATAATATATGTCTGAATTGCCGATATAAATGAGTCAGATTAAATAAATTATTAGAAGAATTTTTTTATAAGCAACAACATGTTTGTTCATTAATATTTTTTGTATTTTGACAACGATACCCGATTTGGGCGTCAAAACGTTAATAAAATCATTTTTGAAGTTATACTTCTTTACGATCGAGGGTGAAATTTTTTTCCCTGGCGCATGCGCAGACAGACAGTATGTAGTTCGTTGCTAATCTTTCAAATTATGTATGTGTCAGCGCAAATAAGTCATTAAAAGAAGATATTAGTGTTTTTAGTAAATATATTTATTATAATTTTTGTGTCTTTGGATTTGTCTTCCTCGGGCGTAAGATAATAAAATATCTATTTTTATACTTCACTTTGATTTATTTGTCACCGTGATGTGTAATTATATCCGACATGTCAATAGCACGGGGCTTGATAGCTCGGTTGGTGTAGCATTGGACCAGAGATCGATAGATCGCGGGTTCAAATCCAGGACGATTCATATTCATTTTTTTTTTATTTTTGGTATTGTTAAGTTTTGGTTAATTTCTGGTAATTATTGTTAATTTTTGGTATTGTAACTGTTAAGTATATTTATTTCGTTGAAATTATATAATAGAAGTATAACTTCTTACGTGCGTAAAAGTACACACACATTCTTTTTTTAGTAAAATTGTGACTTATTTCCCATCAAAACTAGTTAATTGAATAGTAACTGATTTCTTTAGGATATCCAAAAATTGGATTTAACCACCAAAAACACCGGGTTTTTAAGGGTTATTCGGAGGCCCAATTTTTTTTAGATGTCTAGATAATTATTAAACATTATCTTTTCGAAAAACGTATGATAAAATATTTGGTGTCCATTTACCCGGTGTCCTTACTGGACACCGGGTAGTTCAATCATGCGGACTTATTTAAGACAAAGAAACAATTAGATTGTTGGGCACTACAACAATTACTTTAACAATTATAAAACAATTGTTACTTCACTGGTGAATATATTTTTTTAAATACAATAGGACAAAATAATTAATAGAATAAAAAGGAATAAAAAATCGCACGTAATGAGATAATTGCACGTAATAAAAAAATTACCAAAATAATTATTCCACTTACAGAATTTTTGTTTAAATTCTTCAAATTCGCTGTTTAAATCACTAAACCAATCCGCGGTCACTTCAAACACTGCAAATTTTAGAACAGTCCAAAAAAGAAAAACTGCAACTGGATTATACATTATAACTTAAAAGGTAGACCACGTTCCAACTTATCATAAGAAATATAGAAATATTGTGGCAATCGTAAAAATACATAAAAGGAAATAGTGTTAAAAATAAAATAACGTAATTGAAAAGAGAGTACTTTAATGTGTTTCTAGATAATTTGTATATTGCACAAATATATTTATAGGAGAGAAAGTGTTTACCATAAAAATAATTGCAAAAAGTATGCACATAAAATCCTAAAAGCAATAATCAAGCCCGGACTAGCCCGCCGGTTCGCGGGCCGGTGCGACTTTGTTAGGATATATCCTTCTGTTTCTTTGAGCACTGTGCCCAAATAGGGAACTTGCATAAATTTTTAAATATTAAAATAATATTAAAAAACATAAGGTAACATGATCTTAAAACGCTTGCATGCAAAAAAAACAAATATTTAAACCCATACGGTTATTACGACGCTTTGAAAATGCTATGAAATTCAAATTTCTTAGGAGGCGCTTGAACGTCCTTCTATTGGTCTGACGTCACGGACCACGGTCAACCGGGCTAGGAGTCGAAAACAACGCGATTAGAGTATTACGGAGATTGTATATTACATTTTAATCGTATCTAATTGGAAATTACCAGGGAGTATTTTATATTCTTGTATAGTTCTACAATCAGTTTATTTAGTTTCAAAATAAAATTTATAAATCTTTAGAAACTGCTACTTTCTAAAGGGCTTAAAACGCATAAGTACTATTACTCATGAGGGTTTTCCAAAACAAAGCGATTAGGTTATTCTGGGGATTGTAAGGGTAAGTTTAATTTAATTGAACTAACTTGGGGATTAAAAGTACAAGATCTTAAATATTTACTAATTAATGGAACAGGTTTTGCAAATATTCTCGAAGCATTTTTTTCGCTTATGGCGAAATCATCTCCAAGAGACATAAATGTGTGTCCTGTTATCTTTTTTAGAGTTAAAAATAGATGCATTGTTTGTGTTTTGAATGAAACGTACACAATCTAGGTCTGTATTGAAACTTCATCGCTGTACAATTCAGAGACAAACTTTTAAATTGTTTTGCATCCTCTTCTTTCGCATCTTCATCACAAGATACAGAAAGACTTTCATTGTACCAATAGTCATCACTACCACTATATTAATTATTATCTTCAAACACAGAACTTCCTGGTTAACTTTTTGTATCTTCAAATATTGTTTCAAGTCTTTTATAGGTGAAGTTCCTGCATCCTTATTGTGTATTTACAATGGCGGTAACCCGACTGTATTAACACTCCTTTGAAATTTACACTGAATACCTTTTAGTCCTGTCGCCAGGGGGGGTACAACGGCCTCCTTAATTCAGATGGACTTACCCAAGTTTTTTTTTATATATTTTGACCCGTAGAATACGAATTTTTTGGGTAACAGTTGATCCGGATGTCGATAAGATTGTTATAGACAAAGAACTTGAGGAATTACATAACAGCGATTTCTCGCAAAACAAAACATATTTTTGTATTTTTTGGGTCATTTTAAGCAAAAAATATTTCTACAAGTTTTTTCGTAGAATGCATAGTTTTCAAGATAACCGCGGTTGAACTTTCAAAAAATCGAAAAATTGCAATTTTTGAACCCGAATATATTTTGATTAAAAAATAAAGTAGCAATTCTGCTTACCGCATTTGAAAGTTTAAGTCAAATTATACCGGTTTTGATTATCTGCATTGCTAAAAACTAATTTTTTTATTGTTAAACTAATCTATAAACACATAGTGTTTCCCGTGCCTAATACATGCGTTTTAACGCATGCTACGTAGAAATTGCCTCGCTTGCACTTTTAGCTACTAATAATAATCCTACTCGTTCGATTTTAAATGGGAAATCATTGAAAACATCACTCACATACTAGGTGTTTATATCTTTGTTTAACAATAAAATAATAAATTTTTAGCAATGCAAATAATCAAAACCGATATAATTTGACTTAAACTTTCAAATGCGGTAAGCAGAATTGCCACTGTATTTTTTAATCAAAAGTTATTCGGGTTCAAAAATTATAATTTTTCGATTTTTTGAAAGTTCAACCGCGGTTTTCTCGAAAACTATGCATTCTACGAAAAAACTTGTAGGAATATTTTTTGCTTAAAATGACCCAAAAAATACAAAAAGATGTTTTGTTTTGCGAGAAATCGCTGTTATGTAATTCCTCAAGTTCTTTGTCTATAACAATCTTATCGACATCCGAATCAACTGTTACCCAAAAAATTCTTATTCTGCAGGTCAAAATATATAAAAAAAACTTGGGTAAGTCCATCTAAATTAAGGAGGCCGTTGTACCCCCTCTGGCGACAGGACTATTTATTGAGATACCGTTTTTGAGGTAAAGCTGGTTGGTTTAATTCAGGTCCTGATTGAACTAAGTTTGTGAAATTAGGATCACACTGTCTCTTATCATCATTGTCCTCTAGAACAGACTTAGATGTAGAAGCGGCATCTTCAAGAAGCTGTCGTTTAACCCTTTTGAGGGTTGCTTCCCTCACAGGCTGAAAAAAGCTCGTTTTCTCTCTGGTTGACAATCAAATATGTGCGGGACAATACTTGATTTAATAATTTTGTGACCACCCATAATCTTGAATTATATATAGTTATCCATGTCTTGTTCCAACTGCAACCAATAAACAAGTTCTAGCAGGCACATTTCATGAAACGACAACTAATATTTTTTCTTGGAATAGAAAATGTCTTATTAGATACCTAATTAGATAAATACTCACATCGAAATAATCCTCACAGGCATAAAGACCTTTGCTACTTTGTGAAATATCCTTCTTATCTCGCAAGCATGCCTTTAGCCATTTTAATCGACGTTTTGATTCTACTACTACAGTAAAAAATTGTTTGTTGGATGTGCTGACAGTTGTGCGTTGGCATTCCTGTACTATACATTACTTATATAACGCTACGCAGATTTGTTTTCAACTTTGATAAAGTATATTATATACTAAATGCAAGAATATTGTTACAATACAATATAATAATAACACAGTTATTCGACACGCACAACTAAGAATGGCAGAATGCATTAAATGCAATAGCTCACCGAACGAGCGAACGAGAACGCAGTGGTTGGTGACGTCAGACCCCAGATCGCGCTTTTGAAGTTGTTTGAAGCGGAAACTTTGCGCGCGGAACTTTGATCAGTTGTTGTACGTACACCATTCATTGTTAAGACGTAATATTTTGAATATAACATTTTTAAACATAAATTAACTATTAATTGCCAGATGACGCTAGTCACCTAATATTTTCACTTCAGTTGCAATGGGTGGGAAAACCTCTCAGTGCTGATCAATTGGGGTATGGAGAACAAGCCTACGTTCTCTCCGATGAGGCTCCAATAAGAGCCGAAAATCGCGATTCAGAGTACTGGACTGCGCTCCGTATTCTAATTGAAAAGTAAGATTGTTTTGCCTTCGCATTGCAACTGAAGTAAAAATAAAATTTTTATTTTATTTTTTAAATTACCAATTTTATTCAAAAATATTTTTATATGCAAGTTCCCTATTCTGGAAGAGCTTATTAACTAGATATTATTAAATAAGAGCTCTGGAAGAAGCATATCTCAATTACTTCCGCCACGTAGAAAGAAAAACGGCAACTATGGAACTATTGGCAGTAGATGGAAAGGTAGAATTCGAAGACCTAGAGGAAAATCTCCAACACGATGGGTAGACCACAAGACTATGGTGGGAAAAAGCCTACATGAAGCTGTCCGTGTGGCACAGGATTGCAGTCAATGGATACCAATGGTGTCACTATGCCCTGAGAAGGGCTCAAGGAGGAGTTTTATTTTGGACCCACTAACATGCAGAAAAAACTGAGCACTTTCATGTGACTCTTTACCCAATGATATCTATTGCCATTAGGGTTGGATCAGACAAGAATTAATAAAAAATTTTGACGTGATATTTGGATGATGTGCTGAAGAAGAATTGGAGCAAAACTTAAAAGATGCGAGGCAAGTTCATAAAGGAGAACTTTTAAAAATTGTTGTGCTATTAAAGTGTATGAAGAACAACAAATTCGTTGCAGTAGTGAAAATTTTTAGATGTTCTCTAGATCTCGTAGCTGTTGCATCGATAGGTTGCATATTACAATATCAGTTTTTAGCTCTTCGATTAGCTTTCTATTGTGAGCACTATGAGCCTGGATTATGTGTTGCTGATTCTGTAATAATCTGTGCATCACGGAAATGAGGGCATAGGGGAAGCTAACTCTTAATTGCACTAATTACAAAAGGAATGATAAAATTACTAATTTAGTAAAAAAAAATGATTAAATAAGATAGACTAACTAGAGGAAAAAATGTAAAAAATAAACGAATAAACAGAAATAGCATAAAAATCTCTTAGCTAAAAGAGCTTTGATAATAGGAAGACAAAATAATGTTGAAACAATGTTGAAAAAGAAATGTTTTCTTTTTACACTTCAGTAGATTTTTAATCGTACCTATTCTTTTAATCAGCAATTATAGACCACGCATGAGCGGTAAAAAACTGTAAAACCGTGGAATTTTGAGAATCAAAACCGATTTTAATGAAAATTTGGGTTGACACCCTTCTTCAAAATCTACCCTATGCCGAACTGCTCTTTTGTCCTGGGGGTGAAAACATCCCCATCAAGGGGATGAAAATTTTTTAATCAAAATAACAATGTAATTCGGCAGAGTGACCAATTCTGAATAAATTTGGTTCTCTAAACCAGCGACTCTCAACCACCGTGTCGCGACACACTGGTGTGCCGGAAGAACCTATCAGGTGTGTCGCGAGATTTACGAATACGATATTTTTATTTATATTTTTTACTTGTTATAATATACCAATCATGCATTCAACCATTTTTTTTTTTTATTTAGAGAAGTAGCTCTAGTAGGATTTAGTAGTAGGATTTTTTTGGATTTCAGTTACGAATGAATACTCAGAATTAGCAAAGAAAGCAGTATCCCTTTACTGCCGTTTTCGGCCTCGTACTTATGCTAATCTGCATTTTCTGCTACGAAAAATATAAAATCTAGCTACCGGTCTCGACTACTTGATGTGGACAGCGAGCTGAGAGTGTGTCTGTCTACAATTCGTCCTCGGATAGATATACTTTACAAAAGTCATCAGAGTTAAATTTCACACTAATTTTATGTGTTCTTTCTGTTTTGTTTTTTGCTTGTTATGTTCTTACGAAATAAAAAATAATATGCTTAAGAGCATACAGTAGCGATCAACAGGTAGCAACAAACGCGGTCCAAGATTGCGAAAGTTCTGCGAACTTTCAAAAGTGAGGCAACAGTGCGTCGGTAATTCGACACTGACAGTGACGTTTATACTATCAAAAACAATAATTTTTATACACATAGGCGCAAAATGTTGCCAAGTCAGTGACGTTCAATTTCTTGTTACAGAAAAAATCGATTTTTAGTACTTCCAATGTGACACAAAATCTAGGCACGGGATAAAAAAGTTTATTTGAAGAAAGTGTATTTTTTTGTCTTTCTTAATAGCGGTACAGGCTCCTTTTTTCAATATTTTTTAGTTATAGAGTAATTTCCACATACTAACCTATTTCTGAAATTGGGCTCTGTACCGCCATTCTTTATTATATTACGAATATGTGTGCCAAATATATCGACAAAATATTAAAAATTAGAGCCGCAATCTTGGAACGCGTTTGTTGCTACCTGTTGATCGCTACTGTTTGCTCTTAATATATTCATCTGTACTTATACCTACCACTAGCAAAAATTTGTACATATAAGGGTGTCGCGAATCTGTAAGGAGTACGTTAGTGCGTCGCTGAGTAAAAAAGGTTGAGAACCGCTGCTCTAAACTATGCATTTTTCATTGAAAAAACTTACATTTTATAACCGTTTTTCATGAATAACTTAAAAAAATTTAATTTTATAGAAAAAATCATTTAGAACAAAATTGTGGCTAATAGAAAAACAAAGAGATTCGCGTCGAAAAGACCTAGGTAAACCCAATAACGACTGAGTTATTGCTATTTAAAGGATGGATATTTTCGAAGAACCTCGAAACGGAGAACCCTCAATCTCAAATAACTCGAATAGGGTGCAAAATCTTTCAAATAAGCTCTAACAAAAGTTTTTTGCCTAAGAACTAACTAACTTATGACGAAAATAAAATCGCTCTCTGCTTTTGAAGTGTAAAAATTAAACCCTCGTCTTTACAATCCTAATAGAAATGAATAGCTTTCCACTTGAAATTAACTATATTTAGGTAGGCGTCCATGACATCTTGTCGATATTGTTCACGATCTTGCGTGGCATGTAACATTCATCTACTGATAAGCTAGTCCACTGACGAAGGATTCGGAACCATGAAGATTGCTTCCTACCAATTCTTCTTTTTCCCTCCATCTTTCCATCGAATATTAACTGCAGTATTCAGTATCTACTAACTCTCATTATATACCCCGTATATTCGAGTTTTCTCTTTTTTATCATCTTCGTCAAGTCATCTCCGCCTTGACCTATTTCTGTGCTTAAAATGCGTTGAACCCATGATATTATAAGCATTCTACGATATGACCACATCTCGAAGGCTTCTAATTTGTTCATCATATTAACCTTCATTAATCCCGATTTTGCATCCATATAGTCACGCTGAAATTTCAGCTGAAAATTGCACAATATAGATCTAAGTTTCATAAATGCTCCTCTTGCAATTTCTATACGAGTTTTAATTTTATCATCAGGATATAGTGTCTCGTTTGTCCAACATCCTAGGTATTTAAAATGGTTTACTTTTGTAATCGGCTCATTGTTGACAATTAGTTGGATTGGGTCAACGTCTTGTTTACTAACCACAAGTAACTTTATATGTGATGTATTTATACCAATTCCCTTATTGGAGCATTCTTTAATGACTCCATCTATAGAAAATTAAAGCTCTAATGCCTGGTTGCACCAACAGATCTTAAGCTCCACCTTAGCTAAGCTCTACTTATAGATAGGGTCTCCTTGAGTATCACTTACGTTGCACCATAATTTTAGATTCTTACCTTATTATCAATTATATCTATTGTTATATTATGGTATTCTTATTGTAAAATATTATAATTATATTATATTAATTCTTATGATATTCTCGACTTAAGCTTAAGATCTGTTGGTGCAACCGGGCATTAGATACTTTCAGACATGAGCGTTGTGTCATCTGCTTACCCCATGTTGTTAACAGTTTCTCCCCCAATTCGAATCCACATTGCCCTTCTAAGGCTTCGTTAGAGAAGAACAACCTGCCGTTCCTAGCACAGGCGGGTTACCATATTTGCTGCACGGTTTAGTTTTGATGCTAGATGAATGAATGAAACCCATATACCCAACGGTTTCACATTTAATGGGTCCAAATATAGACTAAATTTAACATTGACGTAGTACATTATTAGTCTGGGCAGATTATCGGAGAATAGGCCATTTTTGGGAAAAGTTATTTACCAGCAATTTTATTGCTGGAATCGAATCTTATGATTGTATATATTAATAATATAGGTATGCAAAGTCCGCAGATAGTGTGCTACTTTTTTTATAAACAAAATGACGCCCGAAAACTTTTTTTTTGTTTTTGCTCTATAACTCCAAAGATTTTAACTATACACCAAAAATACCCAAATAACAATTCACCATAATTAAATTCTGCATAGAGATGTGCTTTTGCGGATTTATTTCGACGAAAATTTTCCCCGGAAAATGCGGATTTTTCCAACAAAATATTTAATTTTTAACTAAAATTTTAGATAAGTAATTGTTTATTAATAATTAAATAACTTGGTAATGTAAAAGCTCTTTTCGTATATACTATAATTTCAAAAGCCGATGGAAATTGAATGAACCGTTTAGCAACAATTGAATAGTTAATTAAAAATTTACGGTCGCTATAATAATCACAATAACTATGATACATAAGAATAACTATGATTTTTGAATAAAAAGACACTGTACCTATCTAATGTACTTTACAGAATTGAAATTGGACTATTTCGGCGGCCTCAGGAATATTTTAAAATTATAAACAATTTTTTTTGGCTTAAAAACAAATAGAATATCTCGCGAAATATTAAATTGAATTAAATTATAATAACGTTACTGGAAAAAAGCGCCAGTATTCTTCTTTTTAAAAGAAAAAACGTTTAATTGTGACGAGTGGTTCCTGAGATACAACCAGTCAAAGTTGACCGGCAGTTACGGCAAAGATATAAAAAATAGGATCATAATTTTCAAAACATCACCTTTTTATTTCTGTCCTCTTTCTCCACACCAATTTTCATATCTTTAAAATACTAATAACATATATTATTATAATAAAAACTATCGATATTACGAGTGAAAATTGCCAAAAATAACAAAATTCCAATAAAAAATTAGGTTGAAGAAAATGATGTAATCTCAAAGTTCAAAGTCGGCCTACGTTAAAAAATGCATTTTCTCGGCTTCCCATGGAGCAATTTTCTTCATTTTTTTTTGTTCTCAATTAACTCGAGTAGAGCCATCTAACGCATTATTAAATGTCAAAGTTGCTTTTGTTTTGTTATAATAAATTAATTGATTTATTATAATAACAACAATTTTTAATTTGTTTAAATAAAGATTGTTTAAACAATTATATAGCTTTCAAATGAGAATATTTGTGTTTTCAACGTTAAAAGGTACATTTGTTGTAAGTTTATCTAAAAAAAGTCTACAACTGGAAAAATATGTAGTTTTCTTTTCTTATAAATAAATTAATCTATTCTAACAAAACAAAAGCAGGTTTGACATTTAATAATGCGTTAGTTAGATGGCTCTACTCTAGTTACTTGAGAACAAAAAAAAATGAAGAAAATTGCTACATGGGAAGCCGAGAAAATGCATTTTTTTAACGAATACCGATTTTGAACTTTTAGATTACATTTTCTCCAACCTAATTTTCGATTGAAATTTTGCTCTTTGGCAATTTTCGCTCGTAATGTCGATAGTTTTTATTATAATAATATATGTTATGAGTATTTTAAAGATATGATTTTAAAGATATGGTGCGGAGAAAGAGCACAAAAATAAAAAGGTGATGGTTCGAAAATTATGATCCTATTTCTTATAAAATCCACAAGGAAACTTCCTGTGGCTGGCTGTATACCATAAATCACAAAATTACTAGATTTGACCGGTTGTATCTCAGGAACCACTCATCACAATTAAACATTTTTTCTTTTAAGGTACTAGTACACTTTAGAAGACCAAAAATAAGCATTTTTTCAAGATTTTTTTTCTCAGAAACTTTATTTAAAATGAACATAAAACGTTTTACATATTCATATGTAACTCTTGTAAAATACAAAAAATAGATCTTCTTTCATTTATGCACGTACACTAATATTGTAGAGGGCGCCAAAGTCGAGGCCTCGAAAAAAATAGTTCCGATGGCGGACAGTTAATATCAGAATTGGGATCTCTGAAACAAAAAAATCGTACGGCGTTTGAAAAAGAAAGGTTTCTTACGTAACAATTTACCACCGTTAGAGAAAAATTACACAAAACAAAGATTTTACGGAAATTTGAAAAAATTTTGTGAAAAAATCGCCCGTTTTCTTTCAGTTTTTCATGGTTAAAAAATATTTAATTTTTATTTTTTGGTCAAATTGTGGTAAATTGTCGCGTAAGAAACCTTCCTTTTTCAAATGCAGTACGATTTTTTGTTTCAGATATCCCTATCCTGAGATTAACTGACCGCCATCATTTTTCGAGGCCTCGACTTTTGCGCCCTCTATAATATTATCGTACGTGCATAAATGAAAAAAGGTATATTTTTTGTACTCTCTAAGAGTTAGATATTAATATGTAAAAAGTTTTATGTTCATTTTTAATAAAGGTTCTGAGAAAAAAAAATATTGAAAAAAATTATTATTTTTGGTCTTCCAAAATGTACTAGTACCTTAAAGAAGCGCCTACCTCTTCTTTTCCAATACCGTTTTCATGATTTAATTTAATTTAATATTTTCCGAGATATTATATTTGTTTATAAGCTAAAAAATTGTTTATAATTTTAAAATATTCCTGAGGCCGCTAAAATAGTCCAATTTCCATTCTGTAAAGTACATTAGATAGGTACAGTGTCTTTTTATTCAAAAATCATAGTAATTCTTATGTATCATAATTATTGTGGTTATTATAGCGAACGTAAATTTTTAATTAACAATTCAATTGTTGCTAAACTGTTCATTAAATTTCCATCGGCTTCTGGAATTATAATCTATACAAAGAGAGCCTTTATATTACCACGTTATTAATAAGAAAATTAAAGATTTTGTTGGAAAACCCGCATTTTCCGGGGAAAATTTTCGTCGAATTAAATCAGGAAAAACACGTATGCAGAATTTAATTACGGTGAATTTTTATTTTAAAATCTTTGGAGTTATAGAGCAAAAATTGAAAAAACACAATTTTCGGGCGCTATTTTGTTTATAAAAAAAGTAGCACACTATCTGCGGACTTTGCATATCTATATTATTAATATATTATACAATCATTAGATTCGATTCCAGCAATAAAATTGCTGGTAAATAGCTTTTCCTTGTATTTTGCTAATTAGTCCAGAGTATATAAACTGTTCTAATGTATTGTTCTTGTTGTGTGGCATCTTAATCTTTTTCTTTATGTACCATGTCCTTTCATAACGTTCGTTACCATCATAGCTATCTTAATTTTATTCACTGCCACTCTAAATAGCATGCTTGTATCAACACCATACCAATGTCGCAAGTTCTTCAACCATAAAGTTTTTCTTCGTTCTGGCTGCGTTTGCCTACTATTTTCTCTTGAATAATATTTCGGAGCAGATTTAAGAAGGCAGATCTGAACGAATATGGTATCAATATAAATAAAGAGAAGCTCAGTCATTTGAGATTCGCAGACGACATCGTGCTTATAGCCGATCGTATGGATGATGCAATAATAATGTTGAACAAGTTATATCTTAGCGGTCAAACTAAAGATTAACATCAACAAGACGCAAATAATGACTAATCTGGTGCTAAATCGTAATATTGTTGTTGGTGGAATGGATATTGAGCAGACTGCATCTTATAAGTACTTGGGACATGAAATTCGGTTGGGAAAAGATAACCAGACGTGCGAGCTCCCACTTTGCATAGGATTAGCCTGGGCAGCGTTTGGTAAACTGAGCTATGTATTTAAATCGGACTTACCCATATGCCTGAAAAGGAAAATCTTTGACCAGTGTGTGTTGCCTGTACTCACGTATGGAGCGGAAACATTAAGGTGATTCAGTAGCGATCAACAGGTAGCCAAAACGCGTTCCAAGATTGCGGCTGTAATTTTGAATATTTTTTCGAGATATTTGGTACACGTATTCGTAATATAATAAAGAATGGCGGTAGAGAGCCCAATTTGAAAAATATATTAGTATGTGGAAATTACTCTGTAATTAAATACAATATTAAAAAAACGAGCCTGTACCGCCATTAAGAAGAATAAAAAAATACACTTTCTTCAAATAAACTTTTTATCCGATGCCTAGATTTTGTGTCATTTTGGAACTACTAATGAAATAAAAAAATTTAGTAGTTCCAAAATGACACAAAATCTAGGCATCGGATAAAAAAGTTTATTTGAAGAAGTGTATTTTTTTGTTCTTCTTAATGGCGGTACAGGCTCATTTTTTATTATTGTATTTAATTACAGAGTAATTTCCACATATTAATATATTTTTCAAATTGAGCTCTGTACCACCATTCTGTTGATCGCTACTGTTTCCTCTTAACACTCACATAAAAGATAGTGAAAAAGATTCGCATAACTCAGAGGGCTATGGAGCGCCAGATGTTGGGTGTCTCCCTGAGGGACCGAATCCCAAACGAAGAAATACGTCGTAGAACAAAAACAACGGACGCCGTCAAAAGAATCGCGTCGCTCAAGTTGAATTGAGCAGGACACGTCGCCAGATTGTCAGACAACCGATGGACAAAACGTATTGTCGAGTGGAGGCCACGAGAAGAAAGCACTACGGAGCAGAGAACGACCACCAACCACATGGGCTGACGATCTGAAGCGTATTGTCAGCAACTGAATGCAAGCCGCACAAAACAGAGAAAGATGGAAAGAGCTGAGTGAGACCTATGTCCAGCAGTGGACGAGTACGGGTTGATGATGATGATGAATATTTCGGACCAACGTATATTTTGGCCCTCTCATTACATATCCGAAATACTCCAGCTTTCCCTTCTTGGTGCTTTTTATAATCTCAGTAGTCTTGCTGAGACGTTCTAGTATTGTGGAGTTTCCAAATCTTCTCCATCCAAGCAACTTTTAAAAATGTTCTATAGAACCACATTTCGAAAGCCTCAAGGCGATTTAGATCAGTTTTATTCACAGTCCGATACACCATAAAGTAAGGCCGAGAACACGTCACAGTGAAGTAAGCGGATCGTCAATGCCAATTTTAGGTCTCTGTTACATAACACCTTGGACTTGGATATGGACATCTTTCTAAAAGCGGCTCTAGCCTGCTCTATACTCCATCTAATTTCGCCGTGACTCTCTACGTTACAATTTAACTGATATCCAAAGTAAACAATGTGATCAACTTGCTCAAGATCTTGGAATGAATGGAATTTACTATTTTAGTTGGAAATAAGCCACAATTTTACTTGGAATTAAGTTTAGTTGACGTTTGAATTTCCACTTCGAAACTCGTCATAAAATACAAAAAAAAATAATATTCTTCGTGTGGTGCTTTCTACTTTAATGGATGTTAGCAACTACACTGGGCAAATCTGTCTCTGTCCAATAAGGCTCTAAACAAATATATTGAATCAAGTCCGGTCCAATCGCCGATATTTTTTAAACCATAAAAAAATTTATAAATTAAGCAAATTTCGCTTTTGTGGCTTGATAAAATGTACTTAATTATTAAATTACTAATAATTTAATTTTATCTATTCATAATTCAGAGATGTATGTTATTCATTTTAAAGTAAATGACTTCAAAATGATATAGGTCTGGATCCCGCGTATGAAAAAAAAGTTGATCAATAGCAAGCTGAAAATTTGTTAATAGCTTAAGGGTGTCTAGTCGCTTATACTTTGATATATAGAAACACTGGAACAGGTTCAGTTTTAATTGTGGAACAGGTTAAAAATTTGGAACGGTCACACCACGGAAACGGCACATTTATTTTGTCCGACAGAACAGACTTAAACACTCCGAAGAGAGATTAAACTCTCATGCAAAAATCAGACTGCTATTTATCACCTGTCATAATTCCTGTCATTTGACATATTCTACATGTTCCACTCATTAAAACTCCCATTTGGTTATAAATAGCAGTCTGATTTTTGCATGAGAGTTTAATCTCTGTTTGAAGAGTGTAAGTCTGTTCTGTCGGACAAAATACATGTGCCCTTTTCGTGATCTGACCGTTCCAAATTTTTAACCTGTTCCACAATTAAAACTTCCCCTGTTCCAGTGTTCCCATATATCAAAGTTTGTCCGACTAGACACCCTTAAACTATGAACAAATTTTCAGCTTGCTATTAATCAACTTTTTTTTCATACGCGGGATCCAGACCTAAGAGTAGTCTGGGCAGATTATCGGAGAATAGGCCATTTTTGGGAAAAGTTATTTACCAGCAATTTTATTGATGGAATCGAATCTTATGATTGTATATATTAATAATATAGGTATGCAAAGTCCGCAGATAGTGTGCTACTTTTTTATTAACAAAATGGCGCCCGAAAATCGTGTTTCTTTTTCAATTTTTGCTCCATAACTCCAAAGATTTTAACTTTACACCAATAACACCCAAATAATAATTCACCGTAATTAAATTCTGCATAGAGATATGTTTTTCCCGATGTACTTCGACCAAAATTTTCACCGGAAAATGCGGGTTTTTCCAACAAAATATTAAATTTTCAACTAAAACTTTAGATCAGTAATTGTTTGTCAATAATTAAATAAGTCGATAATATAAAAGCTCTTTTCGTATAGATTATAATTCCAGAGCCCATGAAAATTGAATGAACAGTTTAGCAACAATTGAATTGTTGCTAAACGTTGAGTTTGCATTTACGGCAAAGATATAATGAACAATAGGATCATAATTTTCGAACCATCACCTTTTTATTTCAGTCCTCTTTCTCCACGCCAATTTCCATATCTTTAGAATACTCATAACATATATTATTATTATAAAAACTATCGATATTACGAGTGAAAATTGCCAAATAGCAAAATTTCAATCAAAAATTAGGTTGGAGAAAATGTAATCTCAAAGTTGAAAATCGGTATACTTTAAAAAATACATTTTCTTGGCTGGCCATGGAGCAATTTTCTTCATTCTTTTTTTATTTCCAAGTAACTCGACTAGAGCCATCTAACTAACTCATTATTAAATGTCAAACTTGCTTTTGTTTTGTTATAATAAATTAATTTATTTATCAGAAAAGAAAACTACATATTTTTTCCAGTTGTAGACTTTTTTAGATAAACTTACCACAAGTGTTAATGTTAAAAACACAAATATTCTTATTTGAAAGCTGTATAATTGTTTAAACAATCTAAACAAATTAAAAAATTTTGTTACAATAAATAAATTAATTTATTATAACAAAACAAAAGCAAATTTAGCATTTAATAATGCGTTAGTTAGATGGCTCTGCTCGAGCTACTTGGAAACAAAAAAAGAATGAAAAAAATTGCTCCATGGGAAGCCGAGAAAATGCAATTTTTTAACATATACCGATTTTCAACTTTGACATTACATTTTCTCCAACCTACATAATTTTTGATTGGAATTTTGCTATTTTTGGCAATTTTCACTAGTAATATCGATAGTTTTTATTATAATAATATATGGCAAGAGTATTCTAAAGATATGAAAATTGGCGTGGAGAAAGAGGACCGAAATAAAAAGGTGATGGTTTGAAAACTATGATCCTATTGTTTATATCTTTGCTGTAAATGCTGGTCAAATTTGACCAGTTGTAGCTAAGGAACCACTAATCACAATTTAACGTTTTTTCTTTTAAAAGAAGCGTCCTACCGCTTTTTTTCCAACACCGTTTTCCTGATTTAATTTAATTTAATATTTCCCGAGATATTCTATTTGTTTATAAGCCAAAAAATTCTTGATAATTTTAAAATATTCCTGAGGCCGCCTAAATAGTCCAATTTTAATTCTGTAAAAATTAATTTGATATGTACAGTGTCTTTTTATACAAGAATCATAGGTATTCTTGTGCATTGTAATTATTGTGGTTAATATAGCGACCGTAAATTTTTAATTAATTATTCTGGAATCCATCAGCTTCTGGAATTATAATTTATACGAAAAAGCTTTTAAATTACCAAGTTATTTAATTATTGATAAACAATTTCTTATCTAAAATTTTAGTTGAAAATTAAAGATTTTGTTGGAAAAACTCGCATGTTCCGGTGAAAATTTTCGTCGAAGTAAATCGTAAAAAACACTTCTCTAAGCAAAATTTAATTACGGTGAATTTTTATTTTGGCGTTTTTGGTGTAAAGTTAAAATCTTTGGAGCTATAGAGCAAAAATTGAAAAAAACACGATTTTCGGGAGCCATTTTGTTTACAAAAAAAGTAGCACACTATCTGCGGACTTTGCATACCTATATTATTATTATATACAATCATAAGATTCGATTCCAGCAATAAAATTGCTGATAAATGACTTCTCCTTGTATTTTGCTAATTAGTCCAGAGTATAATGCCAATATTATTTTACGAGTTGCATTCCTGGGACGACTTTATTGGAAGATAATTCATTCTAGTACATGAAATCAACTTTAACTTAAGAGTGTAGGCGCAAAAATTTTACGGCGATCCCTACTTTTTCTGTATTTACACGGCAAATTGCGTGTAGTAAAATTCTCACTGGTATGGATATGTAAAAATTTCTTGACAATGTCATCATTAACTTTAAAGAGAAGGCTTTTGAATGTTCTTGGATAACTGTTACTTGTCTAATTTCTTTAAATTATTAATTCAGTTAATTAATACGATAATTTTTTCACTAACTATGTATTTAGTGATTGTAATAATTTATATACTGTACAACAAAAACTAATACTCAATCGAGAACAGAGGAAAAGTGATAAAGTGATTTTTTAATAATACATTGTTACTATGGAACGCTTACAATTTTGAACATCTTTAACAACAAAATACTTTTATCACAGAATATATCCTGGGGCCTGTTTCATAAAAGTGACATGTTTACAAGTTACAAGTTTACAAGTGTCAAGTGTTGGCTGACAAGTATTTAAAAAATTTGTTTCATAAAATGATTGTTGACACTAGTCAAAAAATATTTTTGACATTTGTTTTCGACAAGTGTAATAATTATTTAACTTCAAACTCACGTCAAAACGTCAAAAGTATATCAAAACGTCATGTCTCGCGAATTGGGAAAGGTAGAATTCTTGCGTGCGATTAGAGCGAAGAAAGATATTTTATTTGGAAAATTTAGTCCCACTTTAACAAAGACGTTGAAAAGTGAACATTGGGGTGAAGAAAAATAGCACTTGCAATGGGTCTCATCAATGAAACCAAGCAATATATCTATTGCCGTGATGTACTTTGGCAAAATTTACGGAAGCGTGCAGTGGAGAAGCTGGACAATGCCAGAAAAACAGGCACAGGAGGAGGCGCGATTGCCAAAAAAACGGAGATAGATCTGTTAGTGTACGAGATTTTGGGAAAAAATTCACCGATTTTGAATGGAATTGAAGAAACAGCGGCAGAAATGGAACCAATTCCAAACTTTTTTGATAATGTGTCCACCAATAGCCCGAAGCGAAACGAAAATCTTTTTAATAATGAATATTCAACCGCCAATAGTCCGAAACCAATAAATAATGTAGCTTCATCCTCATCCACAAAAATCATCGTCAACAAAGGAAAAAAAGCGTTCTAGTAAAGAAGATGACAGCAAGAGTACTTTAGAAGATTTAAGGGGAAAAAAATTAAAGCTACAAGTAAAAAAAATTAAAGTTATTATAAGACATTTTTCTAATTTAAAAAATTATTTGCAGGTTACGTATTTAGAAATCCAAAATCATAAAACCGCACTGGAAATTTTTGCTCTGGAAAAAGAACACGGACTTGAAAAATCCAGATTTACACAAAAGTTTTATAAAAAAATGTGCCTCTTGTTGAATATTCAAGCGAAGAAGAATTTTAGTTATGTTTTTTATACGTTTGATAGTTTAAATAAAGTTTAGTATTTCTATAGTCTTAACTTTTTATTGAAACAATTGGATTAATTTCATAACATTTCTTTGAAAATTTTATCGAAAATGATTTATAATTTGGATTAATCGTCCTTCATTAAATATTGGTCCATTGTATGGTTGGACAATATGGTTATCATTTCTAACTTCGAAATTTTGGAGCCAGTTTTCATCGTCAAAACTTCTAGAAATATTGCAGAGAGTAACACAGCATTTAATAATTCTTGATGCAAATAATGGGTTTACACGTAAATAATTTAGGCAAGGAAATTTTTCTTTCAGGATTCCGAAGCTTTGTTCAATAAATCGGCGAGTTTGCTTATGTCGTTGAACAAAGACTACATTTGCCGGATCGGCAGGATTTCTTAAAATTGGAGGAATTAACCAGTCTCTAAGCGGGTAAGCACTATCACCCAAAATAATAGCCCCAGGAATTTGTCTCCATCCTAAAAATAGTTAATGGGAATTTATTTTATATGCACAGATTTTTTTTCGACATTAATAAGTAAGTACCTTGTTCAAATTGTTGAAATATTTGAGAATTTCGAAGAACTCTTTAATCATGGACACTTCCGGGCCAATTGGAGTTAACATAATAAAACATGTAGTCAGGGCCACAAATTCCCATAACGTTAATGGAGTGATTTCCATTCCTATCAACAAAGGCTTCTTCATGATGGGTGGGTGAATCTATTTTTACTAAGGTTCCATCTACGTAGCCTACAACCATTGGCATTCCGGCAACTTCGTTGAAACGATGAACAATGTTTATAATATTTTGAGGAAAATGTACTACCCTTGGAAATAATATATCATGTATGGCATTCACTACGGCTTTTACACATCTGCAAACAGTGGCTTTGGATATGCCATGCATGTCTCCTATTCCATGGTATTGTCCACCATTTCCAAACCAATGCAGGGCAATTTGTAATTGTTGCGAAGGAGACAAGGCATAATTTCTGTTCGTTGGATGCATTAAGCGGGGACCAATTTCTGTTATTATTTCCTCCATTTTTATAGAATTCATTCGAAATCTTTCATTGAACTCCATCAATGCATTAAAATTAAAATTTACTCTTAGACGAAATACACGTCTTCGTCGTCGATTCCGTACTAACACGTTGACTTCGTCCTCACTGTCACTGGACCACATTTTTTATGAGAAAATACGACTGTGACAGGATATTAAGTTCCTGTCACTTTACACTAACAAAGTCTAGGAAAAAATGACAATTTTTCATTGATTTATTTTTTATGAAACAAAAACCTACCTACAATTGTAAAACAAACTTGTAAAAATAAGACTTATTACTTGTCACTGATAATCTACTCTTGTCATTTTATGAAACACAAACTTGTCAAAAGTCTTGTTCGGCACTTGTCCGACAGGAATTGTCACTTTTATGAAACAGGCTCCTGGTGTATTCTCTACTTGTATCTTCCATAAATAATAAACAATTAATAACTGTTTATTAAGTGTACGTCTTAAATCAATTATTATATTTATCAAATACACTATCACGATTATTTAATCAATAACTCAAAATATTCCCTATGCCATGTCAAATATTTAAAATTGTCACTGTTTTGTCACCATATTATATTGGACGAAGTGCGTTGTATGACAAAGATAGCGAATGTTTGATTTGGAAAATGTCACCACGAACATAGTGTCCATTTTTTTCGAGTCGTGAAAAAACTAATATATATTTTTAAAAAATTTAAACGCAGAATGAAAGACTAAATTATTAATAAGGGCTGAAAGTCCCTTAAAATAAATAAAAACTTTCTTTTAAATAAGATATTTGAAATTAAAAATCACACCACATTTTCTCTTAGTTTTTCACCCTTGTTAGTTCGGCCCTCGGTAAGAACGCAATCTTTGATTCTGCGTTTAAATTTTTCAAAAATACTTATTAGTTTTCTGAGGATTCGAAAAAAATGAATCCCATTTAAATAGCATTGAGGCCGAAACTTTGTACCGATCCCCTTAAAAATATCCGTCAGAAAAATTATACCATGTAATTTGCCTTTGAAAAGACAACTATGTATATGCAATAATGACAGTCAAATTCTCTCGTTAGTGATGCTCTAGTAAGTCTCGCCGAAAGAATCAGGAAAAAACCTCATGATTGGTACTATCCCGACTTCTTCTTAACGTGTTCTATCAAGTCCCCTTGACGTTGGCGATTAACATGGCGAAACTGTCTTTGTCTTGATCTATTCTAAATAGTTGTTCTGCTTTCTTTATTCCTGTTCACTTCCTAATATTCTTCAACCAAGAGACCTGCTTTCCACCCATTCCTCTACTTCCTTTGATTTTACCTATCATAATAAGTTGAAGAATAGTATATCGGTCTCCCTAGTATAGAATAGAAATATGCTTTATTGTCATGAAAAATTTAACAATTTTATAGACAAAGCTTACAAGAATCATAAATAAGAACAATAACAAATAACAAATACAATTTACTAAAATGATATAAATCGTCTATATAAATAAAAATAATGAAGAGAAACAAAAAAACAGTAACAATCTATTGCAAAATTTAAAAAAACATTTGCAAATTGCATATTCTACCTTAAGAAATTTAATAAGTTAAGTTAAGCTGCTGCATATGACACTCAAATATAGATTAAGATTATACTTATAAATAAGAATACTGTACTTTCTTAGTTATTGGTTAAGAAACTCTGCTGTAGGATAATATGGTCTTTCAGATAAATAGGCTTTAGTCATTTTACGGAACTTGGGGAAAGATGTTGCAGATTTAAGTTGTAGAAGGAGATGGTGGTAAAGTTTTTTTGCAGAATATAATATAGATTTCTTTACTAACTCACTGGACGGGATCGGTAAATAGATGTCAAAGGTAGAATTTCTGGTGGAATAGTCATGTGTAGGTCTTGCTGGAAAGACATGTAGATGTTTACGAATTAAGCAAACAGTTTCTAAAATATATAAAGAAGGTAGTGTTAGAATCCTGTGATCTTTGAAGTAGCTTCTGCAATGTGTTGTTCTTCTGAGGCCAAACAGATATCTTATTGCTCTTTTTTGTAATTTAAAAATAACATCAGTTTGGGCAGGCGTACCAGAACCCCAAAAAGGGAGACCATATCGAAAATGTGACTCGAACAAAGAAAAATATGTTATTTTGGAAGAGGCTAAATTCATTTCCTTCGAAACAGATCTTATTGCAAAGCAAGCTGAGGATAGTTTCTTGCTTAACACATCAATATGAAGGGACCATTTCAAAATGCTATATGAAAAAATACCAAGAAACTTTACAGAATCAACGATAGTGATCTGGCTGTTATGAAGAGGTAAGGGTTGAAGAGCTCCTTTATAGGACAATGCTACTGTTTTATCTACGTTAAAAGAGAGTAAATTTGAATCGGACCAAGATTTTATTGTAAGTAGATCAGAAGTTATAGTAGCATGAAGAGTTGCGATATGTGAGTTGCTCCAAGTGATACTGGTATCATCAGCAAAAAGAAAAACTTTTCCATCGATTTTTAAGCTAGTGATGTCATTATTAAAGATAAGGAAAAGTAGAGGACCCAATACTGAACCTTGTGGTACCCCACATACAACATTTTTGAGACTAGAGTCTGTATCATTTGCTCTAACCAGTTGTTTCCTATTATCCAAGTAAGATTGAAACCAGTTCGAAGAAATACCTCGAATTCCGTAGAAATCTAGTTTTTTGAAGTTATACTTCTTTAGGCGCGATCGAGCGTAAAATTTCATAATACTGCGCGTATGCTCACACAGACAGTATGGCGTTTAGTTGCTAAATCTTTCTAGTTATGTATAAATATATCAGTGCAAGAAAAGGTGTGAAAAAATATACATATTAGTGTTTTTAGTAAATATATTTATTATAATTTTTGTGTCTTTGGATTTGTCTTCCTCAGGAATAAGATGAGTATTATTAAAACATTTTATTGTATATTTATCACCTTGTCTGTTTGTTACCGTGAATTGTCATTAGGTACGTCGGAACCGATACAGACACAGTCTTCGTAGCGTATTTGGTATAGCATTCGGCCAGAGATCGAGAGGTCTTGAGTTCGAATCCAGTGCAATCCTATACTTTTTTTATTTTTTTGAAAGCGGTAAGCACAAAATTAGTTTGGTGTTTAAAAAAATTAAAACAAACTGTTTAAAGTATATTTACTTTTAAGAAATCATATAATAGAAGTATAACTTCTTACGTGCGTACAAAGTACACACACACATTCTTTTTATCAAAATGTCGTGATTCACACAATCAAAAGCTTTGGCATAATCACAAAAAACAGTGGCCGTGTGCAGATTACTGTTTAATGCTTGATAAACCTCATGTAGTACAGAAAACATGGCATCTGTGGTACATTTATTATTTAAAAAGCCGAACTGATTTTGTGATAAAATATTGTTATCAACGAGAAAGGACATAAGTCGGGCTTTTATGAGTCTCTCAATAATTTTGGAGAGTACCGGTAGTAATGCAATAGGTCTATAATTGCAGGCATTTGATTTTTCACCACCCTTATGAAGAGGAATAATGATGGCCGTCTTTAGGCACTCTGGAAATTTACCTTTCTCAAAAGAATCATTAATTAGAGAGATAAGGACTCCCAACACACTGTCTGGGAGATTTGAGAAAATTTTTATGGATAGTCCATCGGTACTACAGGAAGATTTGCTTTTGATATTATTGATTGTCTGAATCAGTTCAGATTTATCAACCGGTCTTATAAAGAATGAATTCGAGACCTTTCCTGAATTAGGGAGATAGGAAATGGGATCTTGTTGTGACACAATAGTTGATGTTATATTTTTACTCACATTAACAAAGTATTCATTTAGATTTTCTGGGTCTGGAAGCGAAAATGTTTGAGCTGTGTGAGTTTTATTACGAAGATCGTTTATTATGGACCAAGTTTCTTTTGCAACACTTTTAGAGCTTCGCAGACGATTTTGATAGTACAATTTTTTAGCTGATTTTATAAGTTTTAAATAGATTGCCCTGTACTTGGTGATATATTCAGTAACAGAGACGTTGGTAGTAAATTTCTTGATGTACAGTAGTGAACGCATATTTTTGGCTGATATGCGGACACCTTTGATAGTCCAGGGTTTGTGATGTTTTGGCTTAATTGTGATTAAAGGAAATGCTTTATTAAAGATACAGACAAGCTTATTCAAAAAGTCACTGAAATTATTATCGACGTTCATAGAAGGAAAGGGCCACTCAGAGGTTAAGCATAAATTTTGGAATTTACGAAAATTCCGAGCGGAAAAAATCCTGCCTAAACGTCGAGTTTTCGAAGAGTGCTTGCTAAAGATGTTAAACTTCGTATAAACCGCTTCATGATCAGATAGTCCCGCATTAACAGTTGTAGCGCAGACATCACGGGGTGAGAAGTCTGAGACAATATAATCAACTATGGTAGATGAAGTTTTTGTAATCCTTGTAGGAGAATCAATGTGCATTGTTAGACCATACGATTCAAATATGTTGACTAGGGATATTTGTGTAGCACAAGCAGCAGCATAATTAATGTTAAAGTCCCCGCATAAAATTTTTCTGCTTTTGTGGGGCAGGTCATCTAACAAATTAAGCAGGTTCTGAAAAAATAGTTCCACGGAAGAGTCAGGTGATCTATAAATGCAAATAATATAAAGATTAAAGTTCTTACTGTAAACTAAGGAAAACTCAAAGAATGCTTTGCTTAATAGAAAATCATATTTTGTTACCAGAGAAAAATCACTATTTGTAGAAAGAATCAGGGTACCTCCATGCGCTGAACTTTGACGATCGTACCTAGCAATAGTGGAATATTTTTCTACAAAAAAAGGCTCGTTGACTTCAAGCCAGTGCTCAGTAACCGCAACTATCGGAGGAAACCCTAATTCCTCTAGAAATAGAAATAATTCATCAGTTTTATATCTTATAGAACGAATATTAATCAGAACCATGCTAAAGTTGTTATCACTAAAAAAATTTGAGGATTCTAGTCCCTCAGAACACGTCGTGATGTTTAAAAATTTCGTTTAGGAGACACAGCGGAATAGTAATTTTGGTGACATTCCCTTGATTTTTGTAAATGGATAATTCTTTCAGAAGCGAGAAAGGACCTAAAAGCAGCAAGATCAGCTTCCACCTCATCTGGACCAATTCCATAGACTTCGTTAAATTCTAGAAGAATTTTTCGTAGATCTTTCGTGTTGGTAGGAAGCCCTTCGGAAGCCAAAAACAGTTTAACGCTTGTGTTCGTAAATCCATCGTAAAATACAGAAGCAGGTTGGTCGTGTAGATAAGCAAGATGAAGTTTAATGGCTTTTAAGATATCCAGTTCCCTTAATCTGGCTAGAAGATACCGACTATTAGAGTTATTGGTTAATCTAACTCTTGGTGGAGTCAAAGGATCCAGATTTATAGATGGTTCTAAAGTATCTTTCTTAACGAAATTAATTTGCGAATGGAAAGGATTCTTAGATTTACAAATTTCGATGGCCTGCTTGTCTGAACATATATTTGTGTTCTGTACTTCATCTTTGTTGTTGCATAAACTGGTAACTGGATTTTCCGGGATAACAGAGTTTCTGATATTCTTCGGATTCTTATGTGACTCGGATGGTTCGGAATAGGAAGATTCAATGGACCATTTAATGATTACACCAGGTGGCCAAATTTTCTTATTAAATAGTAAGTTAATCGATGATCTAGATTTTATGCCTATTTTAAATGAAGAACCAGTTGATGTGTCGGCATCTTTAACGAGGGCGTAACATCTAATATATTCTTTGATACCTAGCTTCTCTTTAATGTAGTGTACCACTTGTATAGGGGTGTATATTGGGGTTAAGTTACTAATAATTACAAACTGACATTTATCTTCTGTGTTTTTTGACTTTTGCTCTGGACTTACTTCGCAACATTGAGCCTCTTCAGTTTGGGTACTTGTGGTGGCATAAAATGTTTTTTTGTTCAATACCTCTTTTTTTGTTGGTAAGATAGGTAAATTTTTGGAAATATTGCTCATTTGATTTGAGATTTCACTGACATTTGAAGAAAGCCTTTCTAATCCTACCTTAATTTCAGTAGACGTTGAGTCTTGGATTTGAACCTTTATAGTCTCATCTGAACCGCCGAAAAAAACTGACGATAAATTTAAAATATCATGTTCCATCTGCCTTACAGAGTTTAAAACCTTTTCAGGATTCAGCCGGTTATTCAGTCTATGGATCTCGTCAATTTTTTTAATAATTTGTCAGTTTGTCGTCATTTTTTGTTAACAAATCGTAAGTCTCCATAAAAACTAGCAAATTATCAGTAAGCTTTTTAGTAACTTGTGTTAAGGCCTCAAAGTTTTCTAGAGGTATTTGATTTCTTGATAGATTATTTATTTTTTCATCTAAATATCTTAAGCTAGGCGAATCACATAGTGTACAAAAAAATTTTAGGTGGGAAAATTTTTGATCCAATAAGGCTTTTGTGAACGACTTGTTTAGACCTGTACACTTCATACAGAAAGTTCTCCGACAATCTCCATTACATCTTAAATTATTCAATTTATCCGAATCAGAAAAATGTGAAAGACAATTCTCACAGCTGTATGTCATGGTCAAAAATTCTATTGCAGTAATAAACAAGGTCGATGAAAGTAAACAAAAAGTAGAACGACTTACTACTAGTAACTCACAACACTCCACAAATCAAAACAAACACGTAAACACAACAATTAGCAGTTGGCCGTGTTGCAAATCAAAACATACACAACCTCACGCTACCAGAGTTACTGACTAACTGATACGTGTTCAAAATACGCCATCTTTCTGTATTTGATGTTATCAAGCAGCTCGCGGTCAGCTTGCTCTCTTAAGGACTGCGCTATTTTCAGCATAGCCGTCCATGGTATTTCAGTGTAAGTCTGTTCAGCCACATTTAAAAGGCCTCCAAACGATTAATGGTAGATATTTTTAATGTTCATGCTTCGACACCATACAAAAGGACTGATCAAATGTAACATTTAATCATGCGCTTTCTAACTTGAAGTTGCAAGTTTTCATGACAGAAGAATGACCTCATTTTTAAAAATATCGTGCGTGCGATATCTCGATTCTACATTTTATCTCTTCATCTGGATCTAGTTGTTCAGTAATATGTCAACCAAGATATTTAAAACTGGGTACTCTTTTAATTATATGACCATCAACATATAACCGTGAATTTTGATGAGCCAAACGGCTAAATTACATGTATTTTGTTTTTGAACAGTTTATGTTTAGCCCAAACTCTCTTTCCACTGTGTAAATTGCATTTAAGAGGCATTGAAATCCATTCATATCATCAATTAAAATAACTGTATCGTCTGCATATCTGATTGTATTTAGCAGAATCCATTGACTTTCAAACCCCATTCCAAATTATGCAGCTCTTCTTTAAATATTCTAGCTGAATATAAATTGAATAACAGTGGGGACAGTATACAACCCTGTCTGACACTTCTTTGTATTTTACACATTTCTCTTGATTTTCCATTTATGCAAGCTGTCGCTGTTTGACGCCAGTTTAATTTTTGTATGATTTGTACATCTTGACTATCAACTCCTTTATCCTTTAATATTTTAATTAATTGGTGATGTTGTTCTCGATAAAAGGCTTTTTCATAGTCAATAAATACTGCAATTATATCTTTCCTTTGATCTTGGCATTTCTGCAACAATACATTTAGTGCAAAGAGCGCATCCCGGGTTCCCAGTTCATTTCTGAAGCCAAATTGCGTTTCATCCTAGTCTTCTTCACATTTATTTCTGATTCTACTGTGGATGATACGTAGAAATACTATCCCGACATTGTAAGTATTTAGTCTTACAGTTCTCTCAAAATTAACATCAAAAGTTAAAATTAAACTTAAAAAATTAGTTTAAATACATTAGGATTTCAAAAAAATACTTTAAAAAGTTTAGAGTCTGGCGCTTTCCGTTTATAGTTAAAATTGGCGCCTTTTTGAGCCAGTCCGGCCCTGGCAATAACTATTTGATAACAAATTTATATATCCCAAGGCAGTCAGTATATTAGACATATTTTACCGACAAAATGCATTATCAATATAATGAATAATACCACAAAACATAAACAGTGCATGTCAACAAACACCAGAGATATTCAAATCTGTCGCGGAGTTGTCGAGTCCATTCTTTCACGGTTTTTGCTCTAAATTTTAACGAACCGCTTGGATTGACATGAAATTTGTTACATGTCAAAGAAAAAAAGTGATATTGTGCCGATGTGTGCTTTTGCCCTGGGGGTGACTTTCACCCCCTCTTAGGGGTGAAAAAATATATGTCCAAAATAAGTCCGGAAATGGATAAACTGACTAATTTTAAGTAACTTTGGTTCTATAGAGCTTTTTCGCCAAGTCAACACTTTTCGAGTTATTTTCGAGTCAATATGTTCATTTTTCAACAAAATAACTACATTTTTAGACGGTTTTTCGCAAATTACTCAAAAAGTAAGTATTTTGTCGAAAAAACGTTCTTAGCAAAAATGTAGCCTGTAAAAAAGTAAAAAAATGGTGTACGTGTTAGGTCTCTGGACCTCGTAAAACCAGAGTTATAGCCAATGAAAAATAGATTCATATTCACCAAATTTCAAATAGAATACTTCGAAGTGAAATATCCAAAAAATTAAGCACTTTTTGGGGAAAACCCCATTATAACTTTTTTAAAGTGTTTAAAAAAAGCTTTATTTTTGTTTTTATAAAAAGTTTATAGCATTAAATTTAAGCAAGTTACTCTCAAAATAAAGTCGGTCGCTTTTGTTTTGGCAAGAAAAATCGGGAAGACCACCCCCTAATTAGCAACTTAACTGAAATTAATCGTTACCGCTCCACAAATTATTTTACTTATGTTGTGTTTTCATCGATTCAAAGTGCTTATTTTGGAAAGAATTTGGTTTTAAAGTAAAATTTTTTAAAATTTTAATTTTGAAAAATATTTTTTTTCAAAATAACTTAAAAATTGTTAGAGATACCAAAAATCTCGAAAAACAAAAAAAAATCAGCATTGCTTTTCTGAATATCATGTATTTTTTTGTTTTTCTGTAAGACAAAAATTTATTGAGATTTGGTGTTTCTAAATTTGCATACATTCGTGATGAGTGACTCGTTCAACCCCTTTTAACTACAGCCCTTTTAAAAATAAGGACTCTGAACCGATAAAACTTACAGATCATATAAACAATACATACACGGGTCAAGAAACTTGTGAAGTTGTAACGATTAAGTTCATTTGAGATACTAATTAGGGGGTGTTTTTCCCGATTTTTTTACCAAAAAAAAAGGGAATAACTTTATTTTGAGCGTAACTTGTTTACTTTTGATGCTAGAAATTTTTTTTATAAAACAAAAATGAAGCTTTTTTTAAACACTTTAAATAAGTTGTAATGAGTTTTCCCCGAGATGTGCTTCATTTTTGGTTATTTCACGTTAAAGTATTCCATTTGGAATTTGACGAATATGGACCTATTTTTAATTAGCTATAACTCCGCTTCTACTAGGTATAGAAACGTGATATATACACCATTTTTTTTTATATTTTTTATAGGCTATATTTTTGCTAGGAATGTTTTTTCGGCAAAATAAGTACTATTTGAGTTATTTGCAAAAAACCGTCTAAAAGTGTGGTTATTTTGTTGAAAAAATGAACATATTCACTGGCAAATAACTCGAAAAGTATTGACTTAGTGAAAAAACTCTATAGAACAAAAGTTACTTAAAATTAGTCAGTTTATCAATTTCCGGACTTACTTTGGACGAATACTTTTTCACCCCCAAGAGGGGGTGAAAAGCACCTCCGGGGCAAAAGCACATATCGGCACAATATCACTTTTTTTCTTTGACTTGTTAGCTATGTGTATGCCAAATTTCATGTCAATCCAAGCGGTTCTTTAAAATTTAGAGGTTTTGCAATATTTTACCGTTAAAGAACGGACTAGTCACCTATACCTAAAAATTAGAATGTTCCCAAATATAGGGTATACGTATACATCGCTAGACGCGTCTGGAGTCCTCCTACAAATTCTCAGTTATTGGCGCAATTCGTAGGTGAGCATTTTGAGTAATGTCGAAAACCAAAATTTTCAAAATTTGGCCGTATTTATGTCCGATTCTGGCCACTTAGATACCGTTTAAAAGCTGAACTCATGTATTATTTGCATTTTTGTTGTATTTGCAGTTTTCCTGTCTTCCTTTTAAACTTGAGATACATTTAAATGCCCTCTTGTACTCACCCAATCCCACAAATTACACCGGTTCTGAATCAGCCCCGACCCCCTCTTGAAACAGTAAAAAAAATTCAGATTAGTGTAAATTTTCCACACACATACCCACACAGCTACAAACATTTTCCTCTTTTTAATATTCCATGTGGTGAGACCGCTCCCGTCTGAAAAAAATTCTAATTCGGTTTTTTTGTGGATTCCTATTCAAAAATGTCCCCTTTAAACAAATCTGAAGGGTGCCGGGCGGAATTTTTGGGCAGAAATTGTTTAAACAATTTTTTTAAATAATTACAAAAGATCACCTTTTTTCTCTGGAACATATATTTTTAGGTTTTTTGTGTCATTCTAAACAAGAAAGTTATCTTGTAATTTTTCTTAAAAATTGATAGTTTTCGAGTTATGGGCGATTTAAAATCTTAAAAATGCGAAAATACGCATTTTCGAGGCTTAAAAACTCATATTCAAATTAGTACTTTTGAGGTTGCCAGATACTTAAATCGAAGATTAAACATTCCGCTTCAAGATTCTGAAGAGTAATCGCGTCTATCCTTAATTTAAACCGTTGTTTTTAATTGTTAAATATGCGTGTTAAATATGTGTAAATCCGAAAAATGCCAAAAAACGCATTTTAGCATTTTAAATCGCTTATAACTCTAAAACTGTTAACTTTTGAGAAAAATGTCAAGAAACTTATTTTATTTAGAATATCGCAAAGAATCTAAAAAAATATTTTTCGGAGGAAAATAGGAGATTTTTGAAATAGAGCACGCCGCACCAGCAAAGAAATCGGATAAACACGGATATTTAACAATTAAAAACAATGGTTTAAATTAAGGACAGACGCGATTACTTTTCAGAATCTTGAAGCGGAATATTTAATCTTCGATTTAAGTATCTGGCGACCTCAAAAGTACTAATTTGAATATGAGTTTTTAAGCCTCGAAAATGCTTATTTTCGTATTTTTAAGATTTTAAATCGCCCATAACTCGAAAACTATCAATTTTTGAGAAAAATTACAAGATAACTTTCTTGTTTAGAATGACCCAAAAAAACCTAAAAATATACGTTTTAGAGAAAACACGTGATTTTTGTAATTCTTGAAAAAAATTGTTTAAACAATTTCTGCCCAAAAATTCCGCCCGGCACCCTTCAGATTTGTTTAAAGGGGACATTTTTGAATAGGAATCCATAAAGAAACCGAATCAGAAATTTTTCCAGACGGGAGCGGTCTCACCACATGGACTATAAAATTTATAGTTTCTATTTAATAGTATAGAAATTGAATAAAATTTCTGAGCTTGGTAACTTTTGAATGGTAAAACCGATTTTCAAAATTCGACATGCGTTGGAAAGTTATTACCCAATACTATTAGAATCCACAGAATGAGGAGTTAAATTTTCGAAATTTTTGGGAGTTTTGGGGACGAGCCCGAAACATAGACCCCAAATTGGGAGGGCCGTAAAACCCACACTCGTGGACCAAAATGGATGGTTTGATATATGGAGCTGGCGAGTCTTTTATAAACTTGAATATCTTATAGACTTAATTTGAAATTTGGGCCATATTTCCACTTAGTCAGGTCGATAGAATCGAAAGGGGATGTGTGCCACCAGCGAGAACTGTCGTTCTCTGGTTCATGTGAGCGTATGTATATATAATATTCTAGACTTATAGTCCATTCTTTCACGGTTTTTAAATTTTAAAGAACCGCTTGGATTGACATGAAATTTGGCATACGTATAGCTTACATGTCAAAGAAAAAAAGTGATATTGTGCCGATGTGTGCTTTTGCCCTGGGGGTGACTTTCACCCCCTCTTGGGGGTTAAAAAATATATGTCCAAACTAAGTCCGGAAATGGGTAAACTGAGTAATTTTAAGTAACTTTTATTCTATAGAGCTTTTTCGCCAAGTCAACACTTTTCGAGTTATTTGCAAGTGAATATTTTCATTTTTCAACAAAATAACCACATTTTTAGACGGTTTTTCGCAAATAACTCAAAAAGTAAGTATTTTGTCGAAAAAAACGTTCTTGGCAAAAATATAGCCTATAAAAAGGTAAAAAAAAATGGTGTACGCGTTAGGTCTCTGGATCTCGTAGAACCAGAGTTATAGCCAATAAAAAATAGATTCATATTTAACAAATTTCAAATAGAATATTTCGACGTGAAATATCCAAAAAATTAAGCACTTTTTGGGAAAAACCTATTATAACTTTTTTGAAGTGTTTACAAAAAGCTTTATTTCTGATTTTACAAAAAGTTTCTAGCATTAAATTTAAGCAAGTTACGCTCAAAATAAAGTTGGTCCCTTTTGTTTTTGCAAAAAAAAAATCGGGAAGACCACCCCCTAATTAGCAACTTAAATTAAATTAATCGTTACCGCTCCACAAATTATTTTACTTATGTTGTGTTTATATGATCTGTAAGTTTAATCGATTAATAGTGCTCATTTTTAAAAAAATTTGGTTTCAAAATAAAATTTTTAAAAATTTAAATTTTGAAAAATATGCTTTTTTTCAAAATAACTTAAAAATTGTTAGAGAAACCAAAAATCTCGAAAAACAAAAAAAGTCAGATTTAATTTTGTGAATGTCATGTATTTTTTGTTTTTCTGTTAGACAAAAATTGATTAAGATTTGATGTTTCTAAATTTGCATACATTCGTGATCAGTGACTCGTTCAACCTCTTTTATCTACAGCCCTTCCAATAATAAGGACTTTAAACCGTTTAAACGTACAGATCATATAAACAATATATACACGAGTCAAGAAACTTGTGAAGTCGTAACGATTAAGTTCATTTAAGATACTAATTAGGGGGTGATTTTCTCGATTTTTTTACCAAAACCAAAAGGGACTAACTTTATTTTGAGCTTGACTTGTTTAATTTTGATGCTAGAATTTTTTTTTATAAAACAAAAATGAAGCTTTTTTTTTAAACACTTTAAATAAGTTGTAATGAGTTTTCCCCGAAATGTGCTTCATTTTTGGTTATTTCACGTTAAAGTATTTCATTTGGAATTGGACGAATATGAACCCATTTTTCATTAGCTATAACTCTGCTTCTACTAGGTGTAGAGACGTGATATTATAAACCACTTTTTTAAAATTTTTACAGGCTATATTTTTGCTAAGAATGTTTTTTCGACAAAATACTTACTATTTGAGTTATTTGCGAGAAACCGTCTAAAAGCGTGGTTGTTTTGATGAAAAAATGAACATATTCACTGCCAAATAACTCGAAAAGTATTGACTTGGTGAAAAAACTCTATGGAACAAAAGTTACTTAAAATTAGCCATTTCCTGACTTTCTTTGGACGAATATTTTTCACCCTCAAGAGGGGGTGAAAACCACCCCAGGACAAAAGCACATATCGGCACAATATCACTTTTTTTCTTTGACTTGTTAGCTATGTGTATGCCAAATTTCATGTCAATCCAAGCGGTTCTTTAAAATTTAGAGGTTTTGCAATATTTTACCGTTAAAGAACTGACTATTAACATTACAGCAATGTTGATGTCTATCGTAGCTGAATGGGCCAAATCGACCTAAAGGTAGAAAGAAGTAAGATATTTAATAAAGGAATTTTACCTATATGAGTTTTGATACCTAAATATGAAATATTCATTTGATGCCATTGTTGTAGTTATTGCACTTATGTAATATCATCCATTTACAGATTCTTGTATAGGTAATACTTAATTCATTTTAGTAGCCTTGAATTTATTGATTTCATAGATTACAACATTCAGAAAAAAGCAATTTATCTCTTCAATGCATAATGTTTAGAAGACAATAGTAAATAATTCAATTATATACTTTTATTTACGAGCGTTAAAAATACCTAAAAAATACTTACATTTTTAATAGTTCTGAGTTTTATTTTATTAATTCACAATGGCCGGTTTCACCAACGACAAATAGTAGTTTATTCAATGAATAAAGTTATTCGACCGATAAACTGACATTTCTACTTGTTGTTCTGAAGCTATTTTCTTGTGGCATTTTTATAATCAAGTATATTCAAATGGGAAATAAGCCACAATTTTACCTAAAAATGATTTTATTAACGTTTCGACGCCCAAGTCGGATGTCGTTGTCAAAATACAAAATAATGTATTTTTATTTTGTATTTTGACAACGACACCCGACTTGGGCGTCGAAACGTTAATAAAATCATTTTTAGGTAAAATTGTGGCTTATTTCCCATTTGAATATACTTGATGACATTTCTACATTTTACTAACGTCAAATAAGACTTATGTTATTTATTTATCAAATAAATGTTTACTCTTAAAATAAATTGGCAAGTTAATCTCGCTAAATTATCAAAATTATATTGAAACAAAATAAAAATATAAAATAAATTGAACAAATTGAAAAGTTTCAGATGCAGTATCCACCATTATAATAAAATTAAAATGGTAAATAGTTATTTAAATCTGAAACTTTTCTTGTTGAAAGTTCTTTCTGGTACATCCTTAATCTGCGACTTTTACAATTTATAAGACCGCAGACGACGAATATAGAAAACAACGAGCTGAAAATGCGAGCATTGTCATAACGAAAACTTTGTATATTTACGTATTTTAATTCATAATATGGAAAATTTCTATTATAAATAGTAGTTTAGAATTAATAATTATATTTTAATGGGCAATTATATCATTCTAATTTAAATGTTATGAACTATAAATGTAGTTTACTCTTGATCGAAATTCATATTCTTTATATACCTCGTATAAAATTAATAAAATTTTATACAAGGTGTCCCAAAAGTAGAGGAACGGTCGAATATTTCGCGAACTAAACATCGGATCGAAAAACTGAAAAATACGTGTTCAATCATTTTCAAAAATCTATCCAATAACACCAAACACCAACCTCCACTACACCCCCTGGAGGTGGGGTGGGGGGTAACTTTAAAATCTCAAATGGAAACCCCCAGATTTTCTTACAGATTTGGATTCGTTACGTAAAAGTAAGCAACTTTTATTCAAGACATTTTTTCGAACTGTGGATAGAAAACGCTATAATTGGGAAAAACGATTTATCCTGATACCATGGGTAAGTTATAGAAACGGTCTAATATCTCGAGCAATATACTTCCAAATGAGAAACCAAACAATTTTTTTTAATACTTTTCGAAAACCTATCGAATAACACCAAACATAACCCTCCAACCCACCTCCTGGAGGTGGGGTGAGGGGTAACTTTAAAATATTAAATAGCAACCCCCACTTTTTATTACAGATTCGGATTTGTCATAAAAAACTAAGCAACATTTATTCGAAACATTTTTTAGAATTGTTGATGTTGATAGATGGCGCTTTAATTGGAAAAATACGATTTATTAGCGCCATCTATCAGAATTTTTAAAAAATGTCTCGAATAAATGTTGCTTAATTTTTCATCACGAATTCGACTCTGCAATAAAAAGTTGGGGTTGCTATTTAAGATTTTAAAGTTACCCCCCACCCCACCTCCAGGGGGTGGGTTGGAGGGTCATGTTTAGTGTTATTCGATAGGTTTTCGAAAAGTATTAAAAAAAATTGTTTGGTTTCTCATTTGGAAGTGTATTTCTCGATAGGTTTATCGATAGGTTTTCGAAAAATATTAAAAACCTGTTTTTTGGTTTCTTATTTGGAAGTGTATTCCTCGAGATATTAGACCGTTTCTATAATTTACCTATGGTATCAGGATAAATCGGTTTTCCCAATTATAGCGCCATCTATCCACAGTTCGAAAAAATGTCTTGGATAAAAGTTGCTTACTTTTACGTAACGAATGCAAATCTGCAAGAAAAACTAGGGGTTTCCATTTAAGATTTTAAAGTTACCCCTCACCCCACCTCCAGGGGCTGTAGTGGGAGTTGGTGTTTGGTGTCATTGGATAGATTTTTGAAAATGATTGAACACGTATTTTTCAGTTTTTTCATCCGATGTTTAGTTCTCGAAATATTCGACCGTTCCCCTACTTTTGGGACACCCTATATACAGTATGTCCCTATAAGTTGTATCCATATGGAAAACTTTTTTATTATTAATTTTACGAAAAAAAGTTATTCTTCATAAAAATCTCTGGTTGGTCCAAAACATAAAATTTAAACATCAAATATCAAATTTTTTGAATATTATACGAGATATGTCAAAAAGTTTGAATTTCACTCAAGAGTAAAGTAGCATTATTTTTCACAATATTGAAAATTGCTATTATGAAAAGTTGTTTGGAATTATAAACTATATTCTAGTATGCAATTACATCCTTCTAATTGAAAAAATTTTTTTTTGAAAAATTTTGGATAACGTAAGATTATTTTCAGTTATTTTAATTCAGATAACTCTTTTATTATTAATTTTACGAAAAAAAGTGATTCTTAATAAAAAGTTCTGCCTGGTCTAAAACCTTAAATACAACCATCTTATGTTAAATTTTATCAATTTTATACGAGGTATGTCAAAAAGTATGAATTTCGCTCAAGAGTAAAATACGTTTATTTTTCACAATAGCAAAGATTGTTATTATGAAAAGTTATTTAGAATTAAAAACTATGTTTCAATATGTAATTACATCCTTTTAATTGAAATATTCTGAACTATAAAGGTACTTTACTTTTGATCTAAATTTATCTTTTTTGACATACCTCGTATAAAATTGATAAAACTTCATATAAGATAGTTGTATTTTAGGTTTTAGACTATCCAAAACTTTTTATTAAGAATCACTTTTTTTCGTAAAATTAATAATAAAAGAGTTATCTGAATTGAAATAACTGAAAATAATGTTAGTTATCCATAATTTTTCAAAAAAAATTTTCTTCAATTAGAAGGATGTAATTGCATATTAGAATATAGTTTTTAATTCCAAACAACTTTTCATAATAGCAATTTTCAATATTGTGAAAAATAAAGCTACTTTACTCTTGAGTGAAATTCAAACTTTTTGACATACCTCGTATAATATTCAAAAAAATTGATATTTGATGGTTAAATCTTAGGTTTTGGACCATGCAGAGCTTTTTATAAAGAATTTACTTTTTTCTGTAAAATTAATAATAAAAAAGTTTTCCATATGGATACAACTTACAGGGACATACTGTATATGATGGTTGCATCATAAATCTTAGAACATGAAGAGCTTTTTATGAAGAATAACTTTTATTTGTCAAATTAAAAATAAAAGAGTTATAAATGAAAATGTTCTTGGTATCCATAATTTGAGAAAAATCTTCAAATATTTTTTTCCATTAGAAGGATGTACACAGACACAATACTGGCTAGTGATTTAGTCAATAATATTGCCAATTCGACAAAAAAATAATTTCTAAATAGTTAATAATTATTACTAAATAATTAGTAATTTTGCCAATTTCGGCAAAATTCTCAAAAAACAAAAAAATTATCTTCTACAATCACTAGCCAGTTGTATCGAGTTTAGGGAACGACTAGGTATACATAATATTTTAATTTTATAGCAAATGGAACAGTCCATTTATCATAAAGGGGAAGCCGTATTTATACTGGTATGAACCTTTTTAAAACTGTTAATAAATTATTGCTTTCAAAATATTTATACTCAAATTGTATTTTCGAACATCTTATTTATTTTATATAATAATTAAATTCACTATCAAATGTCATTGATGTTTTTTTAATACTTAATTTAAAATTTAGTTTGACATTCACGAAGTGTCAAACTCAAATGTAAATAACCTATGCTTGGCAAATCGAGATTTAAAAAAAAAGTAGCCTACTTCCTAATCAACCATTTGAGCTGACGTTTAGTGCGTCTGTAGGATATAACCGGATTGTGACGTCACATTTTAGACTTTAAGGTCGATTATCTCAAAGACGGTTAGAAATATCGAAATGCCGTTTTCAGATTTGGATTCAGAAGGCAAAACTACATAAGAATCCATCGATACAGCTCCTCTAAGTATTGCAGGAGCGGCAACGCAATAACACACAGACTTTTGCAAATTTATAAACGAAAAGTTTTCGTTGAAAAGGACTCCACTATATGCAATCACATTCCGTTTTCATTCGTCTAGGAAAAGGACAGAAAGAAACTTCCTAGCACTCAAATCTGAGTAAATATAAAAAAGTAAGAGATGGTTTTGCTTGTTTTCTATTCAGAGGGATGCACAATCGCTGGACAGCTGTTTCCACAATTGCAGGCTTCCTCAACAGCGCTAGCGTGCACACCTCTAAATCAAAAAACAGCTCGACCATCTATTTAAGGGGAATTTCAAAGATCATTGAAATTCCCATTGGACGCGATCCAGCGACATCTCTTAAATAAATTGAAAAGTCTCAGATGCAGAATTCACCATTATAATAAAATTTAAAATGGTGATCACATTATGTTAAAAAAGCCTAAATCTACAATTGAGTTTAAATTTAAACATTGTATAATTGGTAGAATATTCCACAGGGTGTTCCGAACTTTTAGAAAAAAACACAGTATGATTGGTACACCCGGTATAAAATGGTATTTACCTATCTAGCAACAATATTATTGCTATATAAGAATAGGGCTATGACATGTTAAAAAATCACTTAAATCGGACAAGAGGTTTAGGAAATTCGAGACATTAAAAATGTCCCATTTTTAAGGCGGTGCGTTAATTTTGCTGCTTAGTGTATGTTTCAAACATTTAAATCTTTTCATAACATGATTAAAATAGAATTGTCTTTATTGTCGAGAAAAAATTGCAAAACTACTAGGCAAGCAAACATTTCCGTGCAAAATGTGCAGTATATGTAAATAGTGTATGTCATAATAATTTACTGTAAATAACCTCCTCTTAATACTTTTAAAAAATATTATAAAGGGATTTTTATTGTTTTTAATACCAATTAGAAATTACTTGCTTATTTTCATTACCAGAGCGATTTACTTTCGCATTTCTTATAGTCTGGGCAGATTATCGGAGAATAGGCAATTTTTGGGAAAAGTTATTTACCAGCAATTTTATTGCTGGAATCGAATTTTATGATTGTATATGTTACAGTTCAAGTTGATTATCCAGTTGGAGTTGACTCCAACTAGTTGGAGTCAACTCTAACGGCTGGTTTCAGTAACAGTTGATTATAAATTTAAAATGAAGATTTATATTCAACATTTACTAGTAAAAGTAGACTCCAACTAGGAAAAGTATACTCTTCCCAATGCCATTTAGTAAAAGTTGATTCTGATTCACACAAACAGCCGATTCTAGAAATTAAATGTTACTGAATATGTTCAAATTAGTCTAGGATGTATCGTCGCCCCCGTTAGATAAATTACTCCGATTCGAATTTTTTGCACAAACTTACTCAAAAAGAGGTCCTTATAACAAATCTACTGGGTGCCAGGCAGTACCTTGATCGATAAATTGTTAAAACAATTTTTTTAGACAAATTCACAAAAATAATTTTTTCACTCCGAACAATTTTTTTTAGATTATTTGGGTTATACTGAGCAAAAAAAGGTATTTTGTGATTTTTCTCTAAAATTGATTGTTGTCGAGTTATACGCGATTTAAAATTTGAAAAATGCGAAAATAGCCATTTTCAAGGCTTAATAACTCGGTTAAAATCCCTTATTATGAAAGTCAGAAAGTGACCAAATCAAAGTTTATAGCCCCCTTTACAAGATCCAGCAGAAATTTTTGTCACTGTTTTATTACTAAGCTTTATCTTTAATTATTAACAATGAGCGCTAAGTGCGTATTAGGCGGCCGTCAATGGTGAGTGCTAAAGAGATGCACCATTCTAGCTGTCCAATGGTTAGCGCTCATTGTTGATAATTAAAAATAATATCTTATTAATGAAATAATGACAAAAATTTCTTCAGGATCTTATAGAGGTAGCTTTAATCTTTGAATTTTTTTAGTTTCTGAATTTCATAATATTATAATATCGTATGGCATTTTTGCCTTTCGGACAGTTCCGGCGCCAATTACATCTTTAACCCTGTTTCAAGTAACTAGTGTCGATGTACACTAGCCCAGGGAGACCGACGGCTTAACGTGCCCTCCGAGGCACGGTGAGACGGCTCGTGTCATTATTGGAAATGAAAATGGTTTGTCTTTAGCAGGGCTCGAACCCACGTGCACTGGCGTATGAGGCCAGCGATTATGCCGTTACTCCACGGCTGCTCGCTCGACTTTCACAATAATTATCTTTAACCGAGTTATTAAACCTTAAAAATGGTTATTTTGGCGTCTTTCAAATTTTAAGTCGCTAATAACTCGACAACAGTCAATTTTAGAGAAAAAAAGGCCCAACGGATCTAAAAAAAATTTGTACGAAGTGAAAAAATTACATATTTTTGCGAATTTGTTTAAAATCATTGTTTATCGCCAAACGTCACTAAAATCATTCATTATTGTACTCATTTGCCCTCATTTTCGGCAGTAAAGTAACACTTTGTTGTATTGAGAGAGGATGGTTACGTTACCTGCCGCGATAATTAATCAAATGAACCGAGATTGAATGTAAGTAGTCAATGGCAGCAATCGATTATTTATTTGAGTGAAATTAAAATTTATTTACTTATTTACTTTAATTATTAAAAATATTGCACAAAATTTATCTTATTATTAATAAAATTTATGTCAAAAAGTAAAATTCTGTAGTGTTTCGCAATTATATTTATACAAAATAAATCAAAACTTTACAGATCTAGTAATTAGGTAGGTATACAATATTGATAACTATCGATTAAACATCAAAACCGGCCATCATGTAAAAGTCATCTGTGATTACTGTCATTACTGTCATACAAATTTTTGATTTCGTCTAAAATTAAAAAAAAATCCTCAAAGTTATAAGTAAGTGTTAATGTTTGTTATGATTGACGATACAATTTTGTACGCACCACCTCAATACTCTTTATCGAACGCGTTTGTTCCTCTGCTCGTAATATCAGACTCGTTCGATAAAGAGTCACTTTACTGACTGACTTTACTGAAATTGGTTAAATAATTTTTCGACCGCGGTACCGCGTGATTTTGTTATAAGGATTGTTATACGAATGTATTTCTTTGAGTAAGTTTGTGCAAAAAATCGAATCAGAATAATTTACCTAACGGGGGCCACGTTACAGACTATACTAATAAGTAGTTGAAACGGTGAAAACAAAGAAACGCACACTCATTAAAAATGCACTTGAGATTCTCGTATAATCAACATTTACTGAATCGATCCAGGAAGAGTCAACTCCAACTAGTAAAAGTTGATTTAAATTTTTAAAATCAACTTTTACTGCTCGTTTCAGTTGGAGTTGACTCCAACTAGTTAGAGTCAACTCTAACTGAGAATCAACTTGAACTGTAACATATATATTAATAATATAGGTATGCAAAGTCCGCAGATAGTGTGCTACTTTTTTTATAAACAAAAAGGCGCCCGAAATTCGTGTTATTTTCAATTTTTGCTCTATAACTCCAAAGGTTTTAACTTTACACCAAAAACAGCCAAATAAAAATTCACCATAATGAAATTCTGCAGAGACGTGTTTTCCCAATTTACTTCCACGAAAATTTTTCCCGGAAGATGCGGATTTTTCCAACAAAATCTTTAATTTTCAACTAAAATTTTAGATAAGTAATTTTTTATCAATATTTAAATAACTTGGTAATATAAAAGCTCTTTTCGTATGGGCAGGGCCGTGCGGTGCTATGATGCGGTGAGGCATCCGCATCAGGCGGCATCACAAGAGGGCGGCATAATCAGTAAAATCAAAATACAAATTGAGCCATTCAATAATTAAAAGTATATATAGGACTAAAGTGTCAGCCGAAAATATTTAACTGGTGAAGGTTTAACAGAACTTATTTTGACTAATTTGGAAAAAATAGTTCTCGATTTAAAACGGCTCAGAGGACAAGGTTATGATCACGGGGTTAATATGAAAGGAATAAGAAAGGGTGTGTAAAACAGAATATTTTAAAAATATCCGAGGGTGTTTTACGTGCCTTGCGCATGCCACCTCAGTCATAAATGACGCAGCGTCTTCTTCTACAGAAACAACAAACATTTTTTGTATTATACAAGAACTGTACTGTACACTTTTTTTCTGGTTTTACAAAGCGATGGGAAGTTCTGAAAGAAACATGTTTCACAACTAACACTAAAACCGTTGAGTACTGCTAGATGGTTAAGTCGAATAGATGCATTGAAACCTCTGAGATTTCAATTTTGTGAAATACATAATGCCTTATTCGAAACAATAGAAAACGTCAACAATAATTCAGAAACTAAAGTCAAAGCTCGAGGATTAGTAAAAAATATTAAAAATTATAAATTTATATGCGGTGTAGTTCTTTGGAATGATATTTTATTTTATGTAAATTCAGTCTCGAAGATGTTGCAACATGTAACTATAAATTTGTCAGATTGTGTAAAAATGTCAGAAACTAAGGAAAAAATGAAAATTACTGATAATGAAATTGCAGAAAATCTTGTAAATAAGTTCCGAATTTCCTGCTCAAAACGAATATTGAGGCAAGAGAAAAATGCGTGAATTTGATCAATGGATTAGCTCTCAACAGAGAAAGATAAATTTAAAGTAAATTTTTTCATCTATATTTTAAACATTGCCTTTAATTTTAAATTTTAAAATTTTAAATTTTTATATGATATTTTTAAATTGAGGGAAATATAAGAAAATGGAAAGATGATAAAATACTAGAAAATATTCATTCAATACTTTTCATAGAAAAAGAATCGAATAGAGAGGCAAATGATTTATCCCAAATGATACCATACTCCATGAAACCTTTAGAGGTTTTAAACTATTTGTGCCCAAATAACCTAATTTCTTTATACCCAAATATAGTTGTATCACTAAGGGCCGGTATTATCTGTTCCTATTAAAACCCGGTTAGAGGAATTTTGTCATGCGAGGTGCAGAAAGTACCGGCCCTAAGAATTTTATTAACTCTCTATCTCGGTAGCTTGGGGAAAAAAGTTTTCAAAATTAAAAATGATTAAAAACTATTTACGAAGCTCCATAAGACAAACAAAACTAAAAAAATTTGCACTTATTTCAATAGAGTCCTCACTAGCTTCTACTTTAGACCACACCAATCTGATTAACGAGTTTGCCAAAATTAAAATCAAAAGGATAAAATTGTAATTTTTATAAATGTTATTTAATGTTAATACATATTATTTCATTTAATTTAAAGTATGTTTTGTTTTTAAAATAAAAGTTTTCGTTCATTTTGTGTAATTTCATTTAATAAAAATAAATACTAGTATGTATTAAGTTTCAATAATATTTAGGGGGCGGCATTTCGAGGACTTGCATCATATTGAAAAGATGTACCGCACGGCTCTGCGTATGGGTTATAATTCCAAAGCCGATGGAAATTAAGTGAACAGTTTAGCACCAATTGAAATGTTAATTAAAAATTTACGGTCGCCATAATAACCACAATAATTGCGATACAATAACCATGATTTTTGTATAAAAAGACACTGTACCTATCTAATGTACTTTTACATAATTCAAATTTGACTTATTAGGTGGCCTCAGGAATATTATAAAATTATAAACAATTTTTTGGCTTACAAACAAATCGGTAAATATTAAATTAAATTTAATTATGAAAACGGTATTAGAAAAAAAGCGGCAGGATACTTCTTTTAAAAGAAAAAACGTTTAATTATTGTGATGAGTGGTTCCTGGGATACAATTGGTCAAAGTTGACCGGCAGTTACGGCAAAGATATAAAAAATAGGATCATAATTTTTGAACCATCACCTTTTTGTTTCGCTCCTCTTTCTTCACACCAATTTTTATATCTTTAAAGTACTCATAACATATATTATTATAATAAAAACTATCGATATTACGAGTGAAAATTGCCAAAAATACCAAAATTCCAATAAAAAATTAGGTTGGAGAAAATGTAATCTCAAAGTTCAAAATCGGCCTACGTTAAAAAAATGCATTTTCTCGGCTTCGCATGGAGCAATTTTCTTCATTCTTTTTTTGTTCCCAACTAACTCGAGTAGATCCATGTAACTAACGTATTACTAAATGTCAAAGTTGCTTCTGTTTTGTTATAATACATTAATTGATTTATTATAACAAAAATTTTTAATTTGGTTAAATAAAGATTGTTTAAATAATTATATAGCTTTCAAATGAGAAAATTTGTGTTTTTAACGTTAAAAAGTACACTTGTTATAAGTATATCTAAAAAAAGTCTACAACTTGAAAAAATATGTAGTTTTCTTTTCTTATCAATAAATTAGTCTATTATAACAAAACAAAAGCAAGTTTGGCATTTAATGATGCGTTAGTTAGATGGCTCTACTCGTGTTACTTGAGAACAAAAAAAAATGAAGAAAATTGCTCCATGGGAAGCCGAGAAAATACATTTTTTTAACGTATACCGATTTTGAACTTTGAGATTACATTTTCTCCAACCTAATTTTTGATTGGAATTTTGCTATTTTTGCCAATTTTCACTCGTAATATCGGTAGTTTTTATTATAATAATATAATATGTTATGAGTATTTTAAAGATATGAAAATTGGTGTGGAGAAAGAGGACAAAAATAAAAAGGTGACGGTTCGTAAATTATAATCCTATTTTTTATATCTTTGTCGTAAATGCCGGTCAAATTTGACCAGTTGTATCTCAGGAACCACTCATCACAATTAAACGTTTTTTCTTTTAAAAGAAGCGTCCTGCCGCTTTTTTTCCAATACCGTTTTCATGATTTAATTTAATTTAATATTTCCTGAGATATTCTATTTGTTTATAAGCCAAAAAATTGTTTACAATTTTAAAATATTCCTGAGGCCGCTAAAATAGTCCAATTTCCATTCTGTGAAATACATTAGATAGGTACAGTATCTTTTTATTCAAAAATCATAGTACTTCTTATGTATCATAATTATTGTGGTTATTATAGCGAACGTAAATTTTTAATTAACAATTCAATTGTTGCTAAACTGTTCATTCAATTTCCATCGGCTTTTGGAATTATCTATACGAAAGAGCTTTTATATTACCAAGTTATTTAATTATTGATAAACAATTACTTATCTAAAATTTTAGTTGAAAATTAAAGATTTTGTTGGAAAAACCCGCATTTTCCGGGGAAAATTTTCGTCGAAATAAATCCGGTAAAACACGTCTATACAGAATTTAATTATGGTGAATTGTTATTTGGGTATTCTTGGTGTATAGTAAAAATCTTTGGAGTTATAGAGCAAAAATTGAAAAAAAACTTGATTTTCGGGCGCCATTTTGTTTATAAAAAAAGTAGCACACTATCTGCGGACTTTGTTTACCTATATTATTAATATATACAATCATAAGATTCGATTCCAGCAATAAAATTGCTGGTAAATAACTTTTCCTTGTATTTTGCTAATTAGCCCAGAGTATTATGATAGTTATGATTTACAGTTGAGTGGACCATTGGTCTAGCAATAATCCAAAACAGTCGCAGATTCGTGAAATATAGTATACATATTTCCTATTAGATAACTTGCTTCCTGTCCTTGAATGTTGTACATTAAATAAAGATTAATATTATATAAACTATATAATAGTCCAGGGCGGATCTGTTTTGAGATGGACGTTGAGAGGTGACTCAAATTTTTTTGCAGAAATCGCTTGAAAATAAGTCAAATAATAATATTTGAGTTATCCTCCCTCTCAAAAAGGTCCGGAACATTGTTTAAATAATCAAAATGTCAAAAAATTAAGGAAAAATTCGATTTTTTTCTTGGTTTTTTGATTATAACTTTAAAACTATTCATTTCCGAGAAAAGTTGTACTAATATAAAAGTTGCGTAATTCAATTTACTACAATATAGAATTGGTAAAAAATTTAAAAAATAGTCACCCTAGTTGCAAAATAGCAATAATTGCGAAAAAAACCATACAAAAACAAGTATTCGCATTTTACGTTTTTCAACCATTTATGCTACACTTAGGACCTTCATATTTCACCCAGAAAAACTATATGATACAGTAAAACAATACTGTAAATTTCATTACGATCGGTTTAATAGATTTTGCAAAATAAATTTTGCAATACAGCTTTCACAAAAAAAATTCATTTTTTCAAAATGTTACAGGACTGAAAATAAAGCAGATAGCAAGTTGAATTTTTTTTTGCTTATAGAAGTCTACTGTACCTTTTATTTGCAATTTTCAAAATTAAAATCGATTAATTACCACGGCGTCAGAAAATTTTTGAATTAAACAATAATTTTTGGTGCTACGCGCAGGACAGCGGTGTTCGATTCACACAGGTTGATTTCCACCAAAATTTCTTCCAATCTTTATCTAATATATTATTTTCTTACTCTATATTTTGTTGTATTTTAATTTTTTAATTCCACAAAAATCAAACTAATTTTATTATTGTTTGTGAAATATTGTTTAAACAATTGCATATGTTTAAAAATAATAAACTTTTATTATTTAAGTTAAAATATATGAACAAAGAAAGTTTTTGCTAATAAAAGTGTTATTTCAAAGGATAGAGTATGTGTTTTGATTTTGCAATAAACAAATTTATTTATTTATATCGAAATGTCATAAAAATTAAAATGTATCAATCATTATCAAAGGTCATTGGAATGCCCAATCAGAGCAACCTATCCGCTGTCCTGCGCGTAGCACCAATAATTAATGTTTATTTAAAAAAATTCCTGACGCCGTGGTGTTAAGCGATTTTAATTTTGCAAAATTGCAAATGAAAGGTACAGTACACTTCTATATGCAAAAAAATTTTCAACTTGCTATCTGCTTTATTTTCAGTCCTGTAACATTTTGAAAAAATGAATTTTTTTTACGAAAGCTGGATTGCAAAATTTATTTTGCAAAATCTATTGAACCGATCTTAATGAAATTTACAGTATTGTTTTACTGTATCAAAAAATTTTTCAGGGTGAAATATGAAGGTCCTAAGTGTAGCATAACTGGTTGAAAAACGTAAAATGCGAATACTTGTTTTTGTATGTTTTTTTCACAATTATTTCTATTTTGCAACAAGGGTGACTATTTCTTAAATTTTTAATCAATTCTATATTATAGGAAATTTAATTACGCAACTTTTATGTCAGTATAACTTTTCTCGGAAATGAATACTTTTAAAGTTATAATCAAAAAACCAAGAAAAAAATCGAATTTTTCCTTAATTTTTTGACATTTTGTTTATTTAAACAATGTTCCGGACCTTTTTGAGAGGGAGGATAACTCAAATATTATTATTTGATTTATTTTCAAGCAATTTCTGCAAAAAAATTTGAGTCACCTCTCAACGTCCAAATGTACTAATATTTTTACAGATGCGCCCTGGTCTATAACTATCACATTAACAGATTTATGTACTACCAAATTTTAGTACATGTATATGTACATGTAATAATACATGAAATGAGGGTCTAAAATTAATTGCTATTTAATTGGTAGAATAATAATTATCGACAGTCCGTAATCAATAATTTAATATGGTTACATGATTTCATTTTGTCCATACTTTTAATAAGTAATGTTCTATTGTGTATCAGAATCACCAATATTGTATTCCATGGTTGCTCTCCGCAGGATATTCGCGTAGTAAATGTTAAATTAACAAATCAATTTTATGTTTGTAATGATGTAATGACTACAGTAAACAACACCTGTAAACGATTACATAGTAAAAATTAAAGGCAATTTATGTTTCCTTTCGATTCAGAGGCGATACACAATCTTCAGACAGCTGTTTCTGTTTTATGACGTTCTCAGTGGAGCTGCGTGCACACCTCTGAAGCAAAACGAAACCAAACTGTCTATTTAAGTGAAACTTCAAAGATAGTATAAAATCCACTTTTATTTATATTAATAAATATTAAATAATTATTTTTTAGGGCGCTGTAGCGACATCTCTTAAAAAAAAGAGAAGAGTCCCAGATACAAAATTCACTATTAAAATAATAGTAAATAATTATTTAAATCTGAAACTTTTCTTATTGGATCCCCTTTCTGGTAACATCCTTTTTTTTTCATTTTATTAACGCATCTACCACGCAGGGTCATTAGCGTATTTAGATTACTGTTACAGCTGATATAAATAATGTACATAAGTTTACAATATGTGTATTACAATGTGTGTTTGATCAACTGAAGTAGTTGGTAGTTTTTAAGATAAGAAAATATTTTGAGTAAGGTATCTATGTTTTCTTCTAGGGCATCATTTTTAGGGAGTTGGGTATATTATATTTCCGTCCTTCACTATTCACTGTTCACTGTTTACTGTTTACTGTTCACTGTTTTACCGTTAGAACACTGTTGCACACTTCACACACTAGTCTGTTTTTACCTTGCTTTCTTCTGTCTTTTATTTCTTTGTCTTCATTTTTGACGTATCGGTGTATATGTTGTAGGTATTGCCGTGTTTGTTGATATATTAATAAGTTTCGGTAGATGCGTCGCTATCTAAGTCTGTTTCTAGGTTGATCTGTTTTAATATTTTATTTTTTAGTCGAGTGCATTTGACTTTAATTTTTCGGTCCTTCGGGTAAGGGTATATTTTATTTAACAGATCTACGGTCTCTGCTGTTCCTCCTGCATACGTTTTGGCTATACTCAATGGATCTGGTGAGCCATCACAGTTTTCAATAAAATTTATTACCTGTTCGTAAGTTAGAGGGTAATTAGTTAGAATTTGGGTTATCATATAATTTTTATCGTAACTTACAGGGCCCCCGTAAGGGTAACTGGCGCCTGTGTGCAAAAAAGGATTTTGGCGCCCCTTAAGGCATTTTGGCGCCCCTTAAGCGCAAACTAGAATATCTTGGCTATGTTATGAGGAATGAACAGAGATATGGCTTGTTGCAACTCATTCTTCAAGGCAAGGTATTTGGAAAGAGAGGACCTGGGAGAAGAAGAATAACTTGGCTTCAAAACCTGAAAAAGTGGTTTAATACATCGACAACCGGACTATTCAGAATAGCAGCAATTAAAGTTAGGATAGCCATGCTGATCGCCAACATCCGGAACGGATAGGCACCTTAAGAAGAAGAAGAAGGCATTTTGGATCATGTTTTTCTATTTATTTTTGAAGGTAGGTAGGTAGTGTTCTTGAAATAAAGCAAAAAACTGAACTTTAGAAGTCATACTTATAGTCCAGTCACTCACGGTAAAACATTGCAAAACCTCCGAATTTTAAAGAATTGCTTTCATTGACATGAAATTTGGCATACACATACCCAACATGTCAAATAAAAAAAGTGATATTATGCGGATGTGTGCTTTTGCCCTGGATGTGATTTTCACCCCTTCTCGGTGGTAAAAAAACATAGAAACGTTAAAAAAAGGAATTGGATAAAATGACTAATTTAAAGCAACTTTTATTCTATAGAGTTTTTTCAGTAAGTATTTTATCGAACAAAATGTTCTTACCAAAAATAAAGCTTATAAGAAAGTGAAAGTGTAACATTATTTTTTTTAAGTTTTTAACTTCAAAATTAAGTAAGTTACGCTAAAAATAACGATGGTCCCTTTTTTGATAAAAAAAAAATCGTAAAAATCGCCCCCTAATTAGCGTCTCAAATGAAATTAATCGTTACCACTTCACTACAAGTTATGTACTTATGTATTGTTTATACTGATCTTAAGTTTCATCGGTTCAAAGTGCTTTTTTTAAAAAGGCTGTTCTAGTTAAAAGGGCTTGAACGAGTCGTTAATCACGGGTGTATGCAAATTTTGAACAGCCATATCTTAACAAATTTTTGTTTTACAGGAAAACAAAAAATCCAAAATATTCAGAATAGAAAAACCTACATTTTTTACTGCTTGAGATTTTTGGTATCACCAATAATTTTTAAGCTATTTAAAAAAACGCAATTTTTTTCAAGATAAAAAAAATTTTGCCCAAAAGATTTCTTTTACCAAAAAAAAGGAACCAACTTTATTTTGAGCATAACTTACTTACTTTTGATGGTAGAAACTTTTTTAAAGAACAAATATAAAGCTTGTTTTAATGAGCTTTTCCCGAAATTCATTTTTTGGTTATTTCACGTTGAAATATTCGATTTGGAATTTGAAGAAAAAGAACCTACTTTTCATTAGCTACAACTGTGCTTCTACTGGGTTTACAGACTTCATATGCCAGCCATTTTTTTAAATTTTTGTAAGCTATTTTTTTGATAAGAGCATTTTTTCGATAAAATAGTTAATTTTTTACGATAAAAAGAGGGTTTTTTTTGTTAAAAAATTAACATATTCACTCGCAAATAACTCGAAAAGTATTAACTTAGTGAAAAAATTCTATAGAATCAAAGTTCCTTAGAATTACTCAGTTTATCCAATTCCAGGCTTATTTTGAACGTATGTATTTCACCCCCGAGAAGGGGTGGAAGCCACCCCCAGTGCAAAAGCACACATCATCACGATATCACTTTTTTTCTTTGACTTATTAGTTATGTGTATTATGTGTATGCCAATGTGTATTTCATGTCAATGCAAGCGGTTCTTTAAAATTCACAGCAAAAACCGTGAGTAAATGGACTATTATTTGTAGACTAAAATATCAAAATGAAACAAACATAATAAAATCATAACAAAATAAATTAAAATTGACTTCCGACATGGTCTTGAATATAGGAATCGGTAGTAACTGGATGATATACCTACTAATAAAATTTTGTGTGTATTTATTATACATTCGTCTTCTTTATCTAATATTTCACAACCATAAAAGTTAATTTCGACCAATCCATCTCTTTCCCTCCACTTTTTCTTTTATTATAAGGCGAAGTAGATGGAATATAGGTCCTCTAATTATTATATGGCCGAAGTATTCTGTTTTTCTCATGTTTTTCTTCTATTTATACGTAATCCTATTTACTTTCTCAACTTTTGTTTTAAAATTAATTTTTGTTTTTTTTTGTTTGTTTTTTTTTTTCAAATATTTTACAATTTTTTACCCTGGGTTTTGGCGCCCCTAAAGGATGGCGACCGTGTGCATTGCACAATTTGCACATATGGTAGCGGGGGCCCTGGTAACTTAGCATTTCTTCTATTGTTTTTTTTTTTGTTTTGATATTTTGATCTGATTTGACTTTCTTCTCTTTATTTTTTGGTGTAATGAAAGTATGTTCCTCTGTAGGTGTAGTAGCCGATGGAGAGGTTTGGGATATTGTGCGTTTGGTTTGTTTTTTGCCTGTGATTATATGCATTGGCTCATTTTCTAGATCAATTTTTAGGTCGTTTGTTGCTTGTGACTCTTCTTTGGTTGGGTATATGTGTGGTTCTTGTTGTGTAGTTAGTGGTTGGATTTTTTGTTGTATAGTACTTTCTTCTTTTGATTGTTGTTGGTACTTGTTTTTTGGGATTTTAGAATTGGTAAATGGTTTGGAAAAAGGTTATTTGATGTTGAATTATCTGCTGTAATCGAAGTAAACATTTGGCAGTTTTTTGTTAAGTGGTTGGTTTGCTTACATGTTTGGCAAGATTGGTTATCTAATGATAGGTAAATCCTATATGATGTATTCTCATGTGTGATAAGGAATGAATTTGGTAGTGTCTGGTTATTTAGTGGAGATATTTATGTAGGTTTGGCGTCTGAAACTCAAAATGTGCTGGAATTGCGGTGTAGATGTACCTTTGCTTAGGAATGTTAAAGGTGACTGAAGATTAAATCCATATGATTCTAATGCAGATATTAGGACCGAGTGTGGGATTGAGGGACAGACATTGGACAATACTAATCGCTGACTTGGGTTAACAAGTCTGCGAGTCTGTAAGAGTTGTTGGTTTATTTTAATTTTTTCATTTTTGTTTATAAAATCCTCAACTAGTTTTTCGTTTGCTAAATATATACATACTCTGTTATTTGATATCCTTGAACAGAAAATAATGTCGGTTGGTTGTAGCCAAAGACTCAGAGCAGACAGGTAATCTTCTAGTTTGGTATTTTCAATTGCATCAAATATAATTCCTTGTTTTCCTGATGGAAATATGTTGGTGTGTGGTGTTTGGCTGGTTAAGGAAGAATATGTAGGTGATCCATTTAACTGATTTGTAGAGAAGCTATTTGGAGTATTTTTAGTAGTAAAAATTTCAGATTGGATAAAACTATTCATTTTTAGTCATCATTTTTGTTTAATCAAAATACGGTCCTGGTAAACAACTTCCTTAGTTAAGTCCACAGTAAAACAATTTTACTACTTGTTCTAGCTTTTGTAGGTTATCTGCTTAGGTATATTCCGATATGAATAAGTATATTCGATACTGATAATAAAAACTGTTAACATTAAAGTGACTTACTATCTCTGCTGTTTATTGTTTGGTATTACACTATTTAATCACTACTTAATGAAATATTTGTTAGTATTACACTGGTTTTTTGAATTAATTTTTAGAGTTCGATTTTAAACACGTTTTAGTTACTATGATCAGGGTTGTCGGTAACGTCCTTAATCTCTGACTTTTACCATTTATAAGACAAGAGACGACGAACAAAGAAAGCGAAAATAACTCTACAATATGCAGTCACATTCTTTGTACGCAGCTCCACTGAGGATGTGGTTAGTCAGAAACAGCTGTCTGAAGATTGTGTATGGCCTCTGAGTCGAAAGGAAACATAAACTTCCCTTCATTTTCATTTTTATTACTCAAATTTTGAGTACTAGGAACTTTCTTTCGGACCTTTTTCCTTAGACCAGTGGTCGGCAAACTTATAAGCCAAAGAGCCAAATATGAACATTACAGCAATTAAAAAAAATTGGGAGCCAAATCTTCTTATTCAGTAAACTTTTATTACACTACTCGTAAATAAGTAGTGCACTAAATAAAACTATAGGATCTAGCTGGTTAAGATGGTGAAAAATTTTCGCAGCGATATTCCAAAAATCAAAATACCATGTTGTTTTACATTAAAAAGTATCCGACCAAAACAATGAAACAATTTTTAGACCCCTAGCCCTACCCATAACCCCCAAAAAAAATCAAAGTGTTTTGTCGTTTTTTGACGATATCTTCCTTTTGAATCATCGTAGAAACTTCTATTTGCTTTCGTTTTGTACGGTTTTTATTTCCTACAACATTGTATTTGTTACGAAATTTTTGGCGCAAAATTTCATTTTTTTTTAATCTTGATATGTAGAACCGAAAAGAGAAAGAACATAAAACGCGAACTTTTTCAGCTAATCGTAATAATCAGGAATACTATTCCAAGAGTTAAAAACTATCAAGTCTTCCATCTCCAATATCACATTTTTTTTTCTCCAATATTTCCAATTCAACACAAATATGTTCGAATTTAGAGCGCCTTACATCCTTGTTTTTTAGATCCAGCAAATGTATTTCAAAGCTACCAATGTCAATTTCAAAAGGAGAAAATTTCAACTAAGTTATCGTAGCATCAAAAAGACTTTTCTTCTTCTTCTTTAAGTACCGTGCCCAAATTTTTAGGCGTGGGTAGCTTCCATAACAATTTGCCGATATCGTTCTCGATCTTGTGCGGCATGTAACAATTGATCTGCTGATAAGCCAGTCCATTGACGAAGGTTTCGGAGCCATGAATATTTCTCTCGACCAATTCCTCTTTTTCCGTCGATCTTTCCATTGAGTATTAACTGCAGCATCCTGTATCTGCTACCTCTCATTATATGCCCCAGATATTCAAGTTTTCTCTTTTTTATCATCTTCATTAAGTCACCTTCGCCTTGACCTACTCTGTTTAAGACTTCTCTGTTTGAAATGCGTTGAACCCAATTTGTTCATCATGTTAACCTTCATGATCCAGGTTTCACATCCATATAGTAATACAGGATACACATAACATTTTAGGAACTTGATTCTTAGTTGTAAGTTCAGCTGAGAGTTGCTCAGAATAGATCTAAGTTTCATAAATGCTCCTCTTGCAATTTCTATACGAGTTTTAATTTCTTCATCCGGATTTAGTGTCTCGTTTATCCAACATCCTAGGTATTTAAAATGGTTAACTTTTGTTATTGATTCATCATTGACAATTAGTTGCATAGGGCCGACGTCTTGTTTACTAACCACAACTAACTTTGTCTTTGTTGCATTTATGTTAAGTCCGTTATTGGAGCATTCCCTAGTGACTCGATCTATAAGGAATTGAAGATCTTCGATATTTTCAGCCATGATCGCGGTGTCGTCTGCATATCTGATGTTGTTAATAGTTTCTCCCCCGATTCGAACTCCACATTGTCCTTCCAAGGCTTCATTAAAAATTATTTCTGAGTATACGTTAAACAAAGTTGGGATAACACACAACCCTGTCTGACACCTCTTTGAATGCAAATTTTGTCTGTTTCTTTGCCGTCTACCAGAATAGAAGCTTCTTGATACCAATATAGATGTTGTAAAAGTCTCAGATCTTTATCGTCTATTCCAATCATTTCTAGATATTCAAACAACCTATTATGTTGAACTCTATCAAACGCCTTCTCAAAATCTATAAAGCAGACGTAAATTGGTTTCTGTACTTCCCATGATCGTTGAAATAATGTTAACATTGAGAACAAAGCTTCCCTTGTTCCCAATCCTTCTCTGAAACCGAATTGTTTGTTTCCCATTGTCTCTTCACATTTCTGCTTGATTCTATTAAGAATTATCTTAAGAAGTAGCTTGAGAGAGTGGCTCATGAGACTAATTAGTCTAAAGTCTTTACATGATGATGTATTAGGCTTTTTTGGGAGTGGAATAAATGTAGACTCTAACCATATCTGTGGCATCATGCCAGTCTCGTATATATGGTTATAAATGTTTGTTAGTTGTGAGACATTGTCGTCATCCAGAAGTTTGAGCCAGTCTGATGGTATTTGGTCAGGGCCTGGAGATTTCCCATTTTTGCTCTGTTTGATGACTTTCTCTACTTCCGCTTTTAAAATACTAGGACCAGTATTCGCATACTTTGTGGTGTTAAGTGGTGGCCTCGTATCCAGGAAGAGCTCTTTTATATAGTTAGTCCATTCTTCCTTTTTTTCATCCAAGTCGAGAATTATTTTACCTTTGGAGTTTCTCATAAAGTGAGGAGTTCTTTTTCTCTGAGTGTAGGTAATTTCTTTAAGCTTTTTATGTATATTAAACTCGTCATGTTTTCTTTGTAGTTCTTCCATTTCACGACATCTTTGTTCCATCCAGTCCTCTTTTGCTCGCTTAACCTCGTATCTTATTTGTCGATATATCTCTCTATACCGAATCTCGTCTTTGTTTTTCCAATTTCTTCTTTATTGAATAAGGTCTAGTATTTTATCGGTCATCCAATCCTTTTTCTTTATTGGGTCTTTTTCTGGTTTCAAAACTTCGTTTGCTATGGTGACCATGGCGGAATTCATGATATCTAGATTTTGACCGATATTTTCTTGTCCAGATCTTTCTAACTGTTTTTTAATCTCACGATTTATCTTATTTCCGAACTCATCTGATATTACGGCATTTCTTAGGAGTCGAGTATTAGGTTTATTCTGCGTTGTGGGGGCTTTTATTCTTTTTAGTTTTAGTTTGAATCCAGCACAGAGCAGATTATGGTTAGTTGCTGCGTCTGCACTTGGGTATGTTTTTGCAGATGTAATACTGTTTCTAAACCTTGTATTAATGATAATGTAGTCAATTTGATTTCTGACTATCTTTCCCTCTTGATCAGCTGGAGATTTCCAGGTATATAGTCGTCTTTTAGGTTGCTGAAACAAAGTATTTGCTATAATGCATTTCTCTTCTTGGCAGAACTGTATTAGTCTTTGCCCTCTTTCGTTCCTTTCTCCAAGTCCATACTTTCCGGTTATATCTTGTGTGATTTCGGCACCAACTTTTGAGTTGAAGTCTCCCATAATAATTGTAGCTTCATGTTTTTTTGTGCTCCGGAGAATTTGTTTAATTTGGCTGTAGAATTGCTCAATTTCTTCATCTGGTTTGGCGCATAGACTTGTATTATATTATATATAAAAAGACTTTTACAAAATGCTAAATATTGAAAAAGCTAATTTATCAAAATAAGATGTAATTTTTTTTCCTACAAAGTTTTTTGTTAATGGAAATATTATTGTGCTTTCTGTGGATATTTGTGCCAGAGCCGCACCTAAAACAAACGGGGAACTATTACACAGTGAAGACGGGTAAAAGCGAGAAAAATTTTTCAAATTTTGTCAGTTGCGTCTATAACTTATAGCAAAATTTCGTCTTCTGATGACGATATGATTGCTTTTGATTCTGTTTTGACTAAACTGAAAAGAAAAAAGTGAAAAAATCATCTATTTCAAAACTTAAAATAAGATAAGGAAAGAAAGTGAAATATCGTTCTTCCTCGTGTCCCAAATAGGGGGTTTTTAAAAATCGGCAGAAATCAATGCCTCATTATTCATTGTACAAACATTAAATCTGCGCGATAAAAAGCGGAAAAAACTAAATTCTCATTCGATTAAAAGCGACAAGGCGGGTTAAAGCGGTTGGCCCGCGCGAACCTGCTTTAACTATGTACGTGTACATTCAGTCATCAGAATCAGTCGTTTTGAAAAGGGGTCATCTCAACTTTTTTAAATATTACAGGAGAGGTCAAAAACTTTTTAACTTTAAGACTATTAGTAAAATAATTGTTTTAAGTATTTCTTGGGTTTAATATTCACTATACAAGCTGATGAATAATAGTCCATTCTTTCACGGTTTTTGCTCTAAATTTTAAACAACCGCTTGGATTGACATGAAATTTGGCATACGCATAGCTTACATGTCAAAGAAAAAACGTGATATTGTGCCGATGTGTGCTTTTGCCCTGGGGGTGACTTTCACTCCCTCTTGGGGGGTGAAAAAATATAAGTCTAAAACAAGTCCGGAAATGGATAAACTGACTAATTTTAAGTAACTTTTGTTCTATAGAGCTTTTTCGCTAAGTCAACACTTTTCGAGTTATTTGCGAGTGAATATGTTCATTTTTCCACAAAATAACTACATTTTTAGACGGTTTTTCGCAAATAACTCAAAATGTAAGTATTTTGTCGAAAAAACGTTCTTAGCAAAAATATAACCTGTAAAAAATAAAAAAAATTGGTGTACGCGTTGGGTCTCTGGACCTCATAAAACCAGAGTTATTGCCAATGAAAAATAGATTCATATTCACCAAATTTCAAATAGAATACTTCGAAGTGAAATATCCAAAAAATTAAGCACTTTTTGGGGAAACCCATTATAACTTTTTTAAAGTGTTTAAAAAAAGCTTTATTTTTGTTTTTATAAAAAGTTTCTAGCATTAAATATAAGCAAGTTACGCTCAAAATAAAGTTTGTCGCTTTTGTTTTGGCAAAATAAATCGGGAAGACTACCCCCTAATTAGCAACTTAAATGAAATTAATCGTTACCGCTCCACAAATTATTTTATTTATGTTATGTTTATATGATCTGTAAGTTTCATCGATTCAAAGTGCTTGTTTTGGAAAAAAAAATTGGTTTTAAATTAAAAAATTTTAAAATTTTAATTTTGAAAAATTTGCTTTTTTCAAAATAACTTAAAAATTGTTAGAGATACCAAAAATCTCGAAAAACAAAAAAAAGTCAGCATTGCTTTTCTGAATATCATGTATTTTTTTGTTTTTCTGTTAGACAAAAATTGATTGAGATTTGGCGTTTCTAAATTTGCATACATTCGTGATGAGTGACTCGTTCAACCCCTTTTAACTACAGCCCTTTCAAAAATAAGGACTTTGAACGAATGAAACTTACAGATCATATAAACAATACATACACGGGTCAAGAAACTTGTGAAGTCGTAACGATTAAGTTCATTTGAGATACGAATTAGGGGGTGATTTCCCGATTTTTTTACCAAAAAAAAGGGACTAACTTTATTTTGAGCGTAACTTGTTTACCTTTGATACTAGAAATTTTTTTATAAAACAAAAATGAAGCTTTTTTTAAACACTTTAAATAAGTTGTGCTTCATTTTTAGTTATTTCACGTTAAAGTATTCCATTTGGAATTTGACGAATATGAACCTATTTTTAATTAGCTATAACTCTGCTTCTACTAGGTATAGAAACGTGATATATACACCTTTTTTTTAATTTTTTACAGGCTATATTTTTGCTACGAATGTTTTTTCGACAAAATACGTACTATTTGAGTTATTTGGAAAAAACCGTCTAAAAGTGTGGTTATTTTGTTGAAAAAATGAACATGTTCACTGGCAAATAACTCGAAAAGTATTGACTTAGTGAAAAAACTCTACAGAACAAAAGTTACTTAAAATTAGTCAGTTTATCAATTTCCGGGCTTACTTTGGACAAATACTTTTTCACCCCCAAGAGGGGGTGAAAGGCACCCCCGGGGCAAAAGCACATATCGGCACAATATCACTTTTTTTCTTTGACTTGTTAGCTATGTGTATGCTAAATTTCATGTCAATCCAAGCGGTTCTTTAAAATTTAGAGGTTTTGCAATATTTTCCCCGTTAAAGAACGGACTATAATTTAAAAATATTTTTTATATTTAAAAAGACCTAGAAACCGCATTTTTTAAGAGATGACCCGTTTTCAGAATGAACAGGTATGAAAAGAAAAAAATAGTCGTTATAATGTGAATATTGTTAATTAGACACATTAACCCTTAAACGCCCAAGGGTGGGTAAAAAATGTCCACATAATGCGTATTCCCTTGTAACATATTTATTATGTGTTTAAAAAATTTCCAAAAATTATTTATTGTTAAAAAGACAGCCTTTTATCGAAAGTTAAATTGGTTCCACCGATATTTTTGAAAATAAAAGTAATATCTTGAGTTAAATATGGGTGGGCATAAAAAGTACACCCTTGGTAAAACTTGTTACTAAAAGTTTCTATATAATTTCTCGTTGGTAGGAACATAATCCATATAATTATCGACGTATAATTACATAATCGACATAATTATCCGCCAATGAGGAGGCTGAAAGAAGAATGTGAAGAAAATCTACAAATCTGAATTACTGGCTTTTACTGATATGTTAATTTTGATGTACATTGTAATGTTGTTGTAGGGTTTGTAAATTGTTTATCTTAATATTTTAGAACATGCTGTGTTTATTAGGCATAAGATTCTTAAGTTTAATCCATTTCCAACAACTCTCAATAAATATATTAGCTATTTTCGAGGTGGACATTTTTTACCCACCCTTGGGCGTACATTGAACCTAAAAAAGGTTGGGCGTTTAAGGGTTAAACGGCTAAATACAAGCTGATGAATATTTTAAAAATGTTTTTAAATTTTAAAAGACCTAGAAACCTCAGTTTTTTAAATAGAGATAACCCGTTTTTAAAATTAACAGATGATGTTCATTTTAAAAACGGGTCATCTCAAATGGGTATCTCTAGGAGATGACCCCTTTTCAAACTAAACTGGTTTGCGGGGTATGCTGTGCTTATGGTAATAACAGTGAAAGTTGACCCGTTTTCATGTGAAATAGACGTCTCTATGTGTATTAAATATAAATTCAACGAAAAGTGAAAATGTCAAAAAAGTGGAGATGACCCCTTTTCAAAATGACCGAACCATTTAAAAACGTGCATTCATTTTGAAAACGATTAAAAGCGGATCCTCGCGGTTTGACTGTGTGCGGCTGTATTTGTGTACTAAGGAGCCAAAGAGTCGCATGCGAGCATGCGACTTCGGAGCCGCACTTTGCCGACCACTGTCCTAGACGAATGAAAGCGGAATCTGACTGCATATTATAGAGTCCTGTTCGCTTTCTTTATTCGGCGTCTCTTGTCTTATAAATTGTAAAAGTCAGAGATTAAGGATGTTACCAAAAAGTGGTTCCAAAATAGTGAATTTTGTATCTGGGACCTTTCTCTTTTCTTATTTGATTACATTGTACGTTTACTCACGGTTTTTGCTCTTAATTTTAAAGAACCGCTTGGATTGACCTAAGACTAGGCATATACATATCTCATATGTCAAAGAAAAAAGTGATATTGTGTCGATGTGTGCTTTTGTCCTGGGGGTGGGTACCGCCCCTTCTTGGGGGTGAAAAACATACGTTCAAAATAAATCCGGAAGTAGATAAACTGACTAATTTTAAGCAACTTTCGCCCTGTCGAGTTTTTTTACAAGTTAATACGTTTCGAGTTATTTACAAGTGAATATGTTCATTTTCCAATATATCTGTATACCCAGTAAAAGTAGAAATTTAGCTAATGAAAAGTAGGTTCTTATTCGTCAAATTACAAATCGAATATTTCAACGTGAAATAACCGTGAAATAAAGCACATTTTGGGGAAAACTCATCACAGCTTTTCTAAATTGTTTAAAAATGATTTATTGTTGTTTTCTAAAAAAGTTTCTAGCATCAAAAATAAGCAAGTTACGCTCAAAATAAAGTGGGGCCCTTTTCTTGTAAAAAAAATTGTGAAAATCACCCCCTAATTAGCATCCCAAATGAAATTAATCGTTACCGCTGCAAAAGTGACATTATTTATATTGTTTATATGTCCTGTAGGTTTCATCAATTTAAAGTGCTTATTTTTGGAAAAGTAAAAGAAGTTTTAAAGAAAAAAATTTTGAAATTAAAAAAAATGTATTTTTTTCAAAATAATTTTCAAAAAAAACTAATATACCTACCAAAAATCTCAAAGAGTAAAAAAATAGGTTATGCTCTCCTAAATGTGTTGTATTTTTTGTTTTTCTGTAAGATAAAAAATGGTCAAGATATGGCTGTTCAAAATTTTCATGTACTCGTGATTAGTTGAGTCCAACACCCACAAGATATCACTCTAGCGCGATACAGTTTTGTTATTAAAAAACGCTTAATTTTCGATTGAAAGTACTTCTAATTAACTACAAAAGATTGTCGATCTCTTGTCCGACAGATTTACAGCCTCGTTTCTTTAGTCCGACAACGTAAATATGATAATTATGGCAGGTTATGTTTTGCGATTACAAAAGTAATATTTTTAATTTTTTAACTTTCAAATAAAACATGTTTAATAAAAAACTAAGTGCCGACAAAAAAAATAATGCAAACTTATAAAACACGAAATTTTTTATTTTTTCTTATTTTTGAATTTGGTACCAAAGCGCGCGCAAAAAAACGAGCCGGAAAAGAGCTAGGAACAGTGGTATTCTACTTTTATTTTGTCGGAACTACATAATATGACTTTATTTTTTTTAAGGTTAAGAATTAAAAAAAAAAGTTTTGTAATAACATAACCTAGCAAAAGCTACCAGGTTTAGGTGTTTTGCGCGTGGAAAAGCATCCAACCTGCACTCTGAAATTTTTCAAAAAATAATAGACTCGCACAAACGAAGCAGTTAAAACGATTTTCAAGACTTTTGTAATCATTTTCAAAAATGGACGGTGTACTGGGACCTAAGACATCTGTATTAACTATCTATATATTTATGGGTACAATTGTGTTATAATAATTATTCAGTTGTTAACAGCAACTTGCCGCATTACCGTCATCCTTTGCCAAACCTTTCTGTCCAAGGCATCGTCTTCTTGTAAATTGCGGCCATACATGGATCTCTTGACGCTCTCATTCCAGGACCTTCGCGGTCTACCCCACTTTCTTCTTCCTGGTGGTCTCCACTGAAATATTTGTTTAGGCCAACGTTCTTCAGGCATTCTTAATAGGTGTCCAAACCATTTGAATTACCTTCATTCTATTCTATCTACTACCGTTTCCTCAGAGTTCATTCTTGTTCTTACTTCTTCGTTAGTTTTCCTTTCCCATCTTGAAATTCTTGCACTTCTTATATAGTTCATTTCTACGGCTAGTAGCCTTCTTTTCAGATCTGCGTTGAGAGTCCATGCTTTCGAGCCATAACACAATACCGACTCCACTATTGCTCTGCCCACCCTTTTCTTGTTTTTGTTAGAAATTTTCTTATCCCACCAAAATGAATTCAAACTTCCCACAATTTGCTTGCCTTTACGGATTCTTTGCTTTATCTCTACTCCCTCCAATCCAATCTTGTCAAACGATGCTCCCAGGTATTTAAATATTTCCACCTGATTAATGTTAACGTCATCATTGACAAGGCCTTAAAACTGAGCCTCGCTCTTAACTACCAAATACTCTGTTTTTGTTAGACTGACTTGCAGTCCCCACTTTTGATACTCATGATATGATACAACCTTTTCATCATAAATTCTCGAAAGCATCCTGAGCTATCCCGACTTGATCATCTGCAAAACTAAGAGAGAAACGGGTGTTGTCATTTGTCATTAACTGGAATACCCATTCCGCCACATCTCTTCTTCCAGCTTCTAAGGGCTGCCTCAACATACAGATTAAACAAAAGATGACCAGTGGCGAAGCGTCCATGTAACCACTGTTACCATTGGTAACAGTTACAAATCTTGCAAATAAATATTTTATGACTACTACGAAATAATTCCATTTATATTTTTTACCAACAGAAATACTTGTTAATAGTAGGTACCTAACAAAAAAGGTAGTGAACAAGATTCGCGTAACTCAGAGGGCTATGGAGCGCCAGATGTTGGGTGTCTCCCTGAGAGACCGAATCCCAAACGAAGAAATACGCCGTAGTACAAAAACAACAGACGCTGTCGAAAAAATCGCGTCGCTTAAGTGGAATTGGGCAGGACACGTCGCCAGATTGCCAGACAACCGATGGACAAAACGTATTGTCGAGTGGAGGCCGCGAGAAGAAGCACTACGGAGCAGAGGACGCCCACTAACCAGATGGGCCGATGATTTGAAACATGTTGTCGGTAACTGGATGCAAGCCGCACAAAATAGAGATGAATGGAAAGAGCTGAGGGAGACCTATGTCCAGCAGTGGACGCGTACGGGTTAATGATGATGATGATGAGTAGGTACCTAATTCAGTAAATAGCCAACTAGACGCACGAAAATATTGGCGAGATATGTGAATCCATGGCACGTTATCATTGCTGTTATCAATATTGGCACTGGTAACTGGTAACGGTAACGCAGGAGAAACCTCGCTGTCGCTCGGGACTCGGGACTCGGGACTAGCTCTGAAAATTTTGAAGCAGCGACGGCTCTAGGTCTAAAGACGGCGCGCGGGCACGCTGCGCATATCAGTATTGTAACGATTTTGAAGATTGGTAACGTTCGTTTAGTACCTATTACAGATTACAGTGTGCGTACATTTAAACATGGAAGAGTGTTGCTACGTATTGCGTAATTGATCAACTACTTGAAAAGTCATTCTACTTGTATATTTTTTTGTATGTATATTATTTTAAAGAAAAAAATTATATTACAGTGGAACCCCGATAAGTCGGCCCCGATAACCCGGAAGTCCGGCTAACCCGGACCGATTTTTATCAGACAAACATTACAACAATAAAAATGTATGTCCTTTATGCTGGATTTTCCAATTTCTTTTCAACATCTTAAAATATTTTCTTTTATCTTTCCTTATAAACATATTGTTCGAATACTATAATATCTTATATTTTTCAGGCTAATTTTATTTATCATAATAAACTTTCTTCGTAAAAATTTGTCGCTTTAGCGAATTCCTATGTAGTTCATTCGTTTCAATTTTCAATGTCAAACACATTATACAGTGAGAGATAATGCGTATTTGTGTAATTTGATACATAATATACCTTAGTAAAAATGACTGGCATGGCAGACAACGCTCATTCTCGTGTTATCGAAACCAACAGGCATCTGTAGTATCCTTTATTTACTTGAAACTGTCTAGCATTGTTTAGAAAAGACTATTAAAAAATTATTTTTCAAACAATGGTCTTAGTCTTCACTCTTATTAAATAACATAAGTTCGTTCTCGTTGCGAGACGGTATTGTGTGTGTGTAGTAAAGTCGCATTGTTCGTTCCGCGTAAATATATTCAGATTTTGTGTTTTGCGTGATTTTTTGTCTACGTAATGGCAATAAAACTTAAAATGTTGTTTTTGTTTCAAAATGATAACAAAAGACAGTTTGGACAATCGGTGCAAAGCTAAGTAAGCTAAAAATGAGACTCTCGACGACGCTTTGTATGTGTGGAACGCGAACGTGGTTTACAAGTGTCTGTGTGGCAATTATAACGGAGTTTATCTGTAAGCATACCATATTTTAATAATTTTTACCATTTTCTCCGGCTAACCCGAATTTTCGATAACCCGGATCGGCCGCGGTCCCGATTAATCCGAGTTAACGGGGTTCCACTGTATTGTAAATGGGAGAATTAAGTTATAAACAATAGTTTTCAAAATCTGTTTTTTTTTTCCTACTTATTCATTTTTTTATGTTAATTTTATGGTAAAATAATATGTTTAGTTTGTTTATTATTTATTGTTATATCTGTTAAATATACACAAGTACATACATATAATTTGGGAATAGTGATTTGTTTAATTTTATCCCACAGGATTGAAAACAAAAACTTATATTTGGGAGGTTCAAAATATTTTTTTAAATAAGATTTTTTTACATCTGGTTTTGGTAACACTTTAGAAAAAGTCACGCGTCGCCACTGAAGATGACACATACTACAACGGCCTTTTGTGACATTAATGGAGTGCGACAATATCTCTCCCTTTCTAACTTGTACTGTATTATTCCTGTACATTTCTACGATAATCTGCAAAAGGTTGTTGTCAATATTCAGGTCTATCAAAGCCTCCAGCTTTGTTCTAGGAACCGTGTTATATGTCGTTTTTAAGTCAGCAAAAGCTGTATTAACTAACGACAATTATTCTTATTTGTCAATATTTATTTTGAATAATTTTACTATCAGTCAACAGAAACGCGTATAAAACAAGATTTGCTAAAACTGAAAGCTGGCCTACAAAACGATTCATTCTTCTGCTGCATTCGTGAACGAAAATTATGTCACCACTGCATAATGACCGTTGTTACACAACCAGCCGGTTTTTTCTTTGACGAAAAAGCATCATACCTGCCCAACAGGAAATTAACGTTTAACAGCTTGATGGAATTTGACTGATCCCGGGAGAGATTGTTTATTTAGTTACCGAGAAAAGTGAAAAAAATTAATTTAAAAATAATAATTCTAGTAAAAAAATTATTTTTGTGTAATTTAATTCACGATTCTTGAGCAGGTTAACAGTACTGCTGCCGGTTCCAAGCCCAAATAAAGCAGTAAGGAGTCTTCAGCAAGGTTATCACCCTACTCCTGTTCTTCCTAAGTTTTTCCCTTTTCGGAGGTCGCTGTTCCTTACCAATCTTCGCGACTCATTTCTGTCCATCGCGTTTTCTTCAGCTAAGCGATTATCTCTCAAATCTCCTGCCACACAGTCCTTCCATATTTTCCTCGGTTTTCTTCTACCTCTCCTTCCATCAACTTCTAACAGCTTTATCCTTCATCCACATAGTTTTCATTTCTTAGTGCAACGTGACCAAACCATTGCAGTCTTTGTTCGTAAATCTTTTTTGAGCCTATAGTCACTCTAACTCTGTCCCTAATCAACCAGGCTTCAACTCCTTATAAAGGATACAGAACACATAGCATCTCAATCATCATTATCATGACCAAGCCCTTTCCGTCCACTGCTGGACATAGGCCTCTCTCATTTTGGTCCATTTTGCTCTATTTTGAGCACTTTGTATCCAATTCCTGGACATTTCCTTGAAATCGTCAGTCTAACGAGTGGGGATCTTCTTCTACTTCTTTTGTCTAATCTCGGCCTCAACTCAAGTAATGGGATCTCGCGGTCCCATTACTCAAGTAATCCACTGATTCTGGCGACGTGTCTAGCTCAGTTCCATTTCAGTGTGGAAATTCTGGAAATTACATCGGTAACTCCTGTTCTTCGTCTTAATTCTTCATTTCTAACTCGGTCACGAAGCGATATACTCAGCATTGACCTTTCCATTTTTCTCTGAGCTATTTGCAGCGCTTTAGAAGTTGTAGCTGTCAATGTCAAAGCTTCGGCACCTTAGGTCCTCACAGGCAACATACATTGGTCAAATGTTTTACGTTTTAAAGAAATTGGTATATCGCTTAAAATGTCTTTGAGTTTTCCATAGGCTGTCCATGCTAGGTTTATTCTTCTTCGTAGTTCACATATTTGGTTGTCTCTTGTGATCTTTATTTCGTGTTTAAGGTAAATGTATTTTTCCACTAGCTCTACTTCGTTATCTCCAATATTGATATCTCCTTGAGGTTATCAGAGAACAAAACTATGTCGTCTGCGAATTTAAAATTTGTTAATATTCTACCGTCAATGTTCAGGCCTCTCTCTTCCCAGTTAAGTCTTTTACAAGCATGTTCTAGTACTGCGGTAAACCGTTTATCCGATTAAGCGTTTAAGGTAGCGCCCTATTGAACTCTTCTGTCGATTGGGATATGATCCGTGTTTTACATAGTTCCACCGACATAGCTGCGTATCGGTAGTCAATGCCAGGATTTTGTCAAATTCTACCGTGTCAAAGGCTTTATGGAAATCTGCAAAAACCAGAACGAATAGTCGATTGTATTCGATAGTCTTTTCGATTACCGTTTTAATGCTCTGTATTCATCAGGTGATCATTTGTTCCAAATCCGGTACGAAATCCCGCTTGCTCTATTGGCTGGTAGAAATCAAGTTTTTTCTCAAGACGATTCGTTACTACTCTTGTAAGGAGTTTGTGTAGGTGACTAAGAAGTCTTATAAAACTGTAGTTTTTTAATTCATGGGGATCTCCTTTTTTGTACATTATACGAGAGGTGAATCAAATATGAACCGACCTTTGATAATAATTTTTATTGAATTCTAATTGCAACAATTAAACAATACTCCATTTTTCTATATACATTCCTGCCTTCTGTATGCATTTTTTCCAGCGGCTAGGAAGTTTCTGTATTCCATTTTCATAAAAAGAATTAAGGCGGGTATCTAACCAATTGCTCACGAATTGCTTCACTTGATTATCATCATCAAAACGCGCTCCGCCTAGTGCATCTTTTAATGGACCGAACATGTGGTAATCACATGGTGAAAGATCAAGACTGTATACAGGATGTTCAAGGAGAGTCCAATGCATTTCTGCTATTTTTTCTTGTCAGCTGTATGCGGTCGAGCGTTGTCATGCAAGAGCAACACATATTGTATACGACATTCCGTTTTTTGAACCTATAGGCAACTCGAACACGGTCCAAAAGACTACAGTAATAAGCTGCATTAATGGTTCCACTCTCATGAAGAAAATTTAGCAAGAAAACGCCACGATAATTCCAAAACATGTCG